>NW_008361570.1:0-200 GCF_000622305.1 Nannospalax galili
CATGTCTGGGCTTCGTATAACTTCTGTAGAGTTTCAGAATTTTTCCCGAGCTGGTAATCTATCTCGAGAGATTGGAGAGATGCTGAAAGGAAATTGGAGTGCAGAATTCAATAAGAAGATGAATGAGCTGCGGCGGGCTGTGATCGCCATGAACAACACACGGGTCGAGATTGCCTCCGTACAACAATGGCTTGAGACTA
>NW_008361571.1:0-200 GCF_000622305.1 Nannospalax galili
AGAGGCCCAACACCAAGGCCTGGATACCCAGGACCACGTGTGAAGATCATACCTGGAACTCAGAGGAGGTGGGAGAATCAGTCCTCTCAAGACCAGAATCTGCAAATGGCAGAGGCCTCCTCTGTCCCCAGCACAAGAGGAAAAGCCTCTGCCATGCACAACCTAGGACCTCAGGGGAATGTAATCAGAGAAGACTGAAA
>NW_008361572.1:0-200 GCF_000622305.1 Nannospalax galili
AGCAGGTTGGACTGACTAACTGCTATGTATTTTCATTGTGGTCTGGGTATATGGATTTCTTTTGTTGCTTTGTGTGCTGTGAAATTTAGGCCTGCCTTTGTTGTGTTGAAGTTTAATTCTTTTTATATTGTTGGTGTAGCTTGGTTGCCTTCTGATCTGGTCTAAACAGTTAATTGGTCTGGGCTTCAGGTTCTCTCTTT
>NW_008361573.1:0-200 GCF_000622305.1 Nannospalax galili
AGACCCCACTACATATGTACACACTTACACAGCATCCACTCACAACTACAACAGACACACACACACCCCCTTACACATACACTCAACTCACACTACACCTCTGTTCTTTCACATACACAGGTATTACATTCATGTGCATGCACACAATGAATTCACAACTGTATGCCCACATGCAGGCCTGCACACGCATTTACACACTC
>NW_008361574.1:0-200 GCF_000622305.1 Nannospalax galili
GCTGATGTAGGTGTTAAGATGTACTGTATTGGCACAGCTTACAAGGAAAACACAAATGACTAAGGGGTAAAGAAGTTTAAAAAAGTGAAGCAGGAACTGGGGACAGGTGGGTGTCAGAGCCCTACGACTGCAGGATGTCTGTTATGGCCAGAGAGATATGTGCAAGGGAGTGTCCAGGTGACACTGACCCTGTAATTTTT
>NW_008361575.1:0-200 GCF_000622305.1 Nannospalax galili
CTTTCCACTTTTCCCAAAGCTCCAAACTACACTCAAAAAGAGGAGGCCTGGGCATAACAATGAAAGCAAACTAAAGACTCAAGTGATGACTTCTCTGTGACAGATGACCCTCTGGTGCAGAATATCTGGCCTATCCCCTGGTCTAACACCCCGATGAAGATACTCATATGAGAAAGAGATTCTGAGAGACTCTAATAAAC
>NW_008361576.1:0-200 GCF_000622305.1 Nannospalax galili
GGTTATGTTAGTGCCGTATAGGAAAGAATATCACAATATAATTACTTCAAGTCCTCTGTATCTCATATGGATATCATAAGGATGCAGTAAGGTACTAGAAAATAAGCTGCTTGTGTGTGTGTGTGTTTGTGTGTGTGTGTCTGAGTGTATGTGTGTGTGTGTTATGTGTGCACACATACTTAGGTGGGTGTGTATGCACA
>NW_008361577.1:0-200 GCF_000622305.1 Nannospalax galili
ACTCCTTTTCAATATAGTGCTTGAACCCTTTCTAGAGAAATAAGACAAGCGAAGGGAATTAAAGGAGTACCAAATGGAAAAGGTCAAATTATTCCTATATACAGATGATATGATGTTATCCATACAAAGTCCCCAAAATTCCACTAGAAAACTGTTAGAATTGATTAATGCTTTCAGTAAGGTAGCAGGATAAAAAAAAA
>NW_008361578.1:0-200 GCF_000622305.1 Nannospalax galili
CAGAAATGGTGAAGGTCAGGTTCAGGGAGAGACCTTGTCTCAAAAAATAAAATGGAGAGGGATCCAGGAAGATGCTCGAAGTTGACAGACCAGGACACCTGCACATACATACACAGGCACATACACACACACATACACACACAGTGGGATATATTAATTTGAGAAGAAAACCCTAAGGAGTCCATCCAAGTCATGTCTTT
>NW_008361579.1:0-200 GCF_000622305.1 Nannospalax galili
ATTTTTATCTTCTTTTAGGGCTGAAAATGTCTGTTAGAATTCATATGCTCAGTCCCTAAGGCTCAATGCCACCAAATGCCACTGCATTTGTCTGGAATGGCTTTTAAAGAGGTGTTTGAGGTTAAATGAGGTTCTTAGGGTGGGCCCAATCCCTTCATATGACAGCCCTCATAGGAGGAGGAAATTTGGAAACACAAAGA
>NW_008361580.1:0-200 GCF_000622305.1 Nannospalax galili
ATGTGCCATCACTCTCCTCAAACATATCATCATAATGCTCAAATGTGCCATTCACATACACAGGGTGCCAGAACAGTGCCTCACTCTGTCATCACAATGCCCCAATATACCACAACAATGTACAGTAGGCCATCAAAGTGCTCCAATACGGAATCAAAATATTTCTCTGTGCCCTCAAATCTCTACTGTACCCTCACTAT
>NW_008361581.1:0-200 GCF_000622305.1 Nannospalax galili
CTAGGCCTGATATCGGTGCCAGGTATGGGCTCCATCTCATGAACTGAATCCTAAATCTAATCAGAGTGGTTGGCTGCTCATATAACATCCATGCCACTGTTGTACCAGTGGGCATATCTTGCCACCTCAGTTGTTATTGTAGCTCTCCAGGTTCACAGCTGGCAAACCTTGGTAATTTCTTTTCCAGTAGCATGTGTAGC
>NW_008361582.1:0-200 GCF_000622305.1 Nannospalax galili
GTGACACGAACATGTGCACCTAAGAGGGGGCAGATGACACTACCATCTGCATGTCATAGGGACAGGTGACACGACCATGTCCACGTCAGAGACGGTAGGTTACACGACCATGATGCGCATCAGAGACAGCAGGTGACACGACCATCTGAACGTCAGAGGGGGCAGGTGACACAACCATGTGCAAGTAAGAGGGGGCAAGT
>NW_008361583.1:0-200 GCF_000622305.1 Nannospalax galili
CTAGGCCTGATATCGGTGCCAGGTATGGGCTCCATCTCATGAACTGAATCCGAAATCTAATCAGAGTGGTTGGCTACTCATATAACATCCATGCCACTGTTGTACCGGTGGGCATATCTTGCCACCTCAGTTGTTATTGTAGCTCTCCGGGTTCACAGCTGGCAAACCTTGGTAATTTCTTTTCCAGTAGCATGTGTAGC
>NW_008361584.1:0-200 GCF_000622305.1 Nannospalax galili
GTTTTAGAAAAGTAAGCTGTTCCTCATCTAGCAGCAAACAGTTGTCAACATCCCTTTAGATAAGATTTGGGTCTGCTGTTCATTTTTCCAGATCTATGCTGGGTTTATGCATTTCTAGGCCAGAAATCTCTTGGGCCACCCTGGCCAACAACTCAAAAGAATGTATCCCCTATCTGGCATTGTTTCTTGTTATGTAGCCT
>NW_008361585.1:0-200 GCF_000622305.1 Nannospalax galili
CCAAAGAGTAATAATGCACATAGTCCAAGATTCAATAAACTTCTGGGCAGGCGTCCAGAAGTTTTGTTTAAAGTCGTGATGACTTCCATGTAGTATTGTGAACCTGATGGGTTTTCAGATAGTTACTATCCGAAAGCCATGCTTGAAAACCCTTTCTTTGTAGTGTTTCAACTTTATTAATTTTTCATTTATTTCATGGG
>NW_008361586.1:0-200 GCF_000622305.1 Nannospalax galili
ATTTATTACAGGTGTTACAGAGCATATAAAGGCACCTGGAAATCCCCCCTCTTGATGGCACCATGGAGTATTGTGATGTAACAATGGAACATCGCGAAATCATATTTTAACATTGTGACGGCACATTGGAGCAATACAATGGCACATGTATCCATAGTGTTGGCACATTGGAGCATTATTATTTTACAATGGAACATTGA
>NW_008361587.1:0-200 GCF_000622305.1 Nannospalax galili
ACATCACAGTGCTCCTTGTGACATCACTATGCATAATTGTGTCATTACGAAAATCCACTGTCTCGTCACCATGCTCAATAGGCATACATGGTACTCAACGTCCCCTTACAATACCCCAAAGTGTCATTACAAAGTTCCATGGTGCCATCACATTACAATATGACTTCAAAATGTTCCATTGTGACATCGCAATGCTCAGT
>NW_008361588.1:0-200 GCF_000622305.1 Nannospalax galili
TGGTGGCACACGCCTTTAATCCCAGCACTCGGGAGGCAGAGGCAGAGGCAGAGGTTAGATCTCTGTGAGTTCCAGGACACCTTGGTCTACGTAGTGAGTTCCAGGAGAGCTGGGGCTACAGGGAGACCCTTACTCAAAAAGACCAAAAAAAAAAAAAGGAAGTATTTTATTATAGGGAGCTTAAGATAAAGAGAGAAGGC
>NW_008361589.1:0-200 GCF_000622305.1 Nannospalax galili
GTGTGTACACACACGCACTCATCATACACACACTACAGCATACACTCAGCATACACACCGCACACAGACACACCACAGTATGTACACACATACACTCATCATACGCACATCACAAATACACACACACTCAACATATATATACTACAGCACACACACACTGGACATACACACACCACACACACTCTCACATATACACATCA
>NW_008361590.1:0-200 GCF_000622305.1 Nannospalax galili
GCTTCTGCAGGTTAACAAAAGGACACCTGCTTTTTACCCCTTTCTCTCTCTTTTTTCATTATTATGTGGCCAGGAGAGATGAGGGAAGCTTGTCTAAGGTGGGCTTCTGATTCTGGTTTCCATGACTTCTGGGTAGTGGGGTGTCACACCACAGGGTGCTTAGGATATGGAAGAGCATAGCTGAATTTTTGGTTTTGCAC
>NW_008361591.1:0-200 GCF_000622305.1 Nannospalax galili
CATCTCTCAGACATGTGTCTCTGTGTCTGACCAGTTGTGGAATTCTGCAGTCACCTCCATCTGTTGCAAAAAGAAACCTCTTTGATGAGTGGTGTATGGTATGCTTGTCTGTAAATATAAGGATCCACATTTAGCATGTGGTAAGAAATTTCATTTGTCTAGAGATATGTATGAAAAGAAAAGAGATTGGGTTTTCTCTA
>NW_008361592.1:0-200 GCF_000622305.1 Nannospalax galili
CCTTCCTTCTGGATGCCTGGCGCCAGAAAAAGGGTTGCAATATCCAGAATACACCTGCTGGTAGAAGCCCCTAGAGGCCTTGGGCTCACCAGAGGTAACTGAAGAGATCCTATTGAGATTGGATCCAGGCCCAAGTCAACCCTGGCTGGCAGCAGGTGGTCCAAGGCAGTGAAGTAGCTAAGACTTACTCAAGTCATCCG
>NW_008361593.1:0-200 GCF_000622305.1 Nannospalax galili
TTCCCCACTCCCCAACCCATGTACTCAAGTCTTCTTCACTTTCTTTTGAGATCTTTAAAATTAATCTTATCATGGTGTTGTAACTATCAAATCACATGAGATCATTCCTAATCTCAGATTGCAGGTACCATGAAGTACATGAGGACTCCTGCTCTGGTCCATAGTCCTCCCTATATAAGTTCTGAACCTTCCTGTTGTGC
>NW_008361594.1:0-200 GCF_000622305.1 Nannospalax galili
AGGCTGTAGATGATGGCTTTTGAGTAATTTCTTGCTCAGATACTGTTCCATGTCACCTTATGCGCACCAATGGTCATGTACATGGCACCAAAGTCAAATAGCATATGCTGTACTACAATCATCTTTACACTTAAAAGTATGTTGTGGGCATTTCTCTTGCCAATTATTGGATTTCTAATATTTTATTTTATGGACACATT
>NW_008361595.1:0-200 GCF_000622305.1 Nannospalax galili
CCCCCTCCAACACTCAGATGGGAGCATTGCAGAAGAGTGGGCAGAAAGAATGTAAGAGCTTCAAGAGGGGATGAGTGGTTTCTTCAGAGCTTCCCATGAACATGGCACTCATGAATGCACAGCAGCCATTGTTACATGTGGGAAGACCTCCACAGCACTGTGCTGTGTGTTAGAGAGGGCTCATGAAGCCCCAAGCCCCC
>NW_008361596.1:0-200 GCF_000622305.1 Nannospalax galili
TGTAAGATATTTTCATCTGCTGCACTGGGGATCATGCAAGTTCTTCCTGATCATAAAGCTCCTAAGAATTTTATCACTGTACTGGGCCCTTGTACCTTGGTTGGGTTGATTTCCCATCCTCGCTCCTTCAGGTGCACTTGCATGTCCCTCAAATGAACTTCCAAATCTGTAAGGCACTCAGAAGTTAGCATTATGTCATC
>NW_008361597.1:0-200 GCF_000622305.1 Nannospalax galili
TACCATCCTCAAGGTACCAGTTGAATTAAGCTTTCCTTTATTGCCACGGTCCTTGAACCCCTTCGTCTTGGGGAGAGGAACAAGAGGCAGCAGCGATGGGGGTCAAGGAGGGGTGAGTGCGCTGTCTGCCCATTTCACCAGCCCTTCTCTCCAAGGACAATCAGATGCGACAGGGAGTAGCTTTAAGCTAGAACTCGTTT
>NW_008361598.1:0-200 GCF_000622305.1 Nannospalax galili
GGAGGAAAACATTGTGTGCTGCTACCACACATGCAGACTCATGCTGACTTTTATGGGTGCATTTAAACGGTTGATGAATTCTCCCCATTTTCAAATTTAGTGTGTCTAGATCAAGTGCTGTTTTAATGTTTATTTTGGCAATGTTATTGATGAGAACAAGAGACAGAAACTGTTCATGTAGTGCAGGGACCACAAGTAAC
>NW_008361599.1:0-200 GCF_000622305.1 Nannospalax galili
CATGGGTGCACTTATATACATGCAAGCAATACATGCACACATAAAATAAAAGTAATAATTTTTAAAAAGCTAACCCAACATTTGCTTTTGTAAGTCTAATGAAAATTTCATATCTATATATATATATACATACATATATATGTGTGTGTGTGTGTATACACATACATATATATCTGATAATTTTACAAATCCTCAGTGAC
>NW_008361600.1:0-200 GCF_000622305.1 Nannospalax galili
CACTGTCTTACAGGCATGCGATTCTTAATGGGCCCAGTATATAAACCTATATTTAAGGACATTTAGGGACACAAATCAGACTCTATAAGTCATATTATGTTTATAAAAGAGTTCATTAAAATACAGCAGGGGTCAGTGAGGAGTGGTGCGGAGATGGGAGAATATCTAACTATCATTAAACTGTATTATATGAACATCCA
>NW_008361601.1:0-200 GCF_000622305.1 Nannospalax galili
CTATTTCATTGATCTCTGTGTAATTTGCTCTTTGCAGCTCCAGTATTATTACTTTTAGCCGTTTCTCTCTCTTTTTGATTACTTTGGCTATTGGTTGGTAAAACTTGTTTGTTTTTCAGAGAACCGATTCCATGTTTCATTGTCTCTTCATAGCATCCTTTTCCTCCCCATTTCATTCATTTCTGGCCCTGTTTTATTTC
>NW_008361602.1:0-200 GCF_000622305.1 Nannospalax galili
AGTGCTTTAACAAACCGTACAAATAATTCTAATGCATACTACAGTAGCAGCTACATCTGCTCAGCTATGCAACTTGGTTATTAAGGATGATTATAGTGGGGCTGGAGAGATGACTCTCGTTAAGAGCACTGGCTGCTCTTCCAGAGGATCCAGGTTCAGTTCCCAGTACCCACATGACAGCTAAGAACTGTCCATAACTG
>NW_008361603.1:0-200 GCF_000622305.1 Nannospalax galili
AGGCCAGGTTGGAGCACAAAAAGCATCAGTGTTTCTTTCTTAACACTCACAGATCAAAGAGATCACAATGGGTAAGGATACTGCCTGAGGAGCTTTTCCAGTGCAGGCCTAAGTCATTTTCCCTGTCTGGTCTGTATAACAGATGACTGCCCATCTGTAAAACAAAGAAGATATTTTGGAACATCTCCCAAATCTTCTTT
>NW_008361604.1:0-200 GCF_000622305.1 Nannospalax galili
TCCCCGGTACTGGGGGCGGCATGGGCTCGCAAATGGTGTGCTTACTCATCCCCAAAAATCACTGTGTGGGGGTCCCTGGCTCTAATCCCCCGCAAGGTTGCGCCACTGTTATAAATCCATCACCCTTTGTGCCATTGTACTGCTCCATTATGTCATCACAATGTTTCAATATGACCTCACATTGTTCCATAGTGATGTCA
>NW_008361605.1:0-200 GCF_000622305.1 Nannospalax galili
TTCTCAATGTTCCATTGCACCATCACAATGCACCTATATGCCATCACAATGTTCATTGTGCCAACGTGATGCGAAATTGTGTCATTACCATGATCTGTTGTGTTGTCATCGTGCTCCATAAGCAAACACGGTGCTCAATGTCCCCTCACAATCCACAAATTTGACCACACCATTTTCCATAGTACCATCAAAATGTTACA
>NW_008361606.1:0-200 GCF_000622305.1 Nannospalax galili
CTTCATTGTGTAAATATACTACATTTTTGTTAACCACTCGTCAGTTGAGGGCCACTTAGGTTACTTCCATCTCTTAGCTATTGTGAAAAGAACAGCAGTAAACAAGGTTGTACAAGTGTCTCTACAATAGGATCCTTTGGGTATATACTAAGGAGTGGTATAACTGGGTCATATGGTAGGCTCATTTTTAGTTTTTTAAG
>NW_008361607.1:0-200 GCF_000622305.1 Nannospalax galili
GATGACATGTTGAAATAGTATTATGCTAAATAAAATGTTTTATACAAATTAATTTTCTCCAGTTCCCTTTCTTTCCTAAAATGACTACAAGAATTTTTTTAGTTACATATCATATTTTTATTCAACATTGCCAACTAGAATACCAGGCCAAAAAAAAAAGAAGTTACTGACCTATGGGGGTAAGAGATACAGAAAAACAC
>NW_008361608.1:0-200 GCF_000622305.1 Nannospalax galili
TATGGACCTGACAGTCCCATTGATAAATGGGCTGTCTCTCACTCGTCCTGGCAGAGACTGTATTTTATCATAGACCAAGAAAAATGTCACTGGTGAGGCATGAGAAAGTGCCCTGCTTCTTTTGAGAGAGAAGGCACTTCCCCATGCCTACCCTGCATTTCTGTGCAGGATGTTTACAGAAAACAACATTTTCTCCTGTT
>NW_008361609.1:0-200 GCF_000622305.1 Nannospalax galili
AAGGGAAGAGCCATAGCCTTCCACCACATTGGTCCACCACATTGATTTTAGCAGAAGTTGGTGAAGAGTAGGGTATGCCCCCTTTCAAAGTATTACCCACCACTCAAGGCAGTCTCTGAGACAGAGCTGCCACTTAGAGCAGAGGAGCTCCAGTGTTGTCACCTGGCCCAAGATGAAGGTCACAGGAATGTTTTTCCATA
>NW_008361610.1:0-200 GCF_000622305.1 Nannospalax galili
TAAAGACTGTTATCAATTTTCGGGGATTTAATAGAACCGCAAGATAAAGAATGTGGACAAAATCCAATTCTCATATTGTTTCCAGTGGAGTAAGGTTACCTACCGGTCATAGGTTATTTTCCTGCTGCTGTGATTAAAATCCAACACCGAGGCCCCCGGGGGGGGGGCGGCTTGGGGGGGCGGGGTGCGCGAGGGAGGGG
>NW_008361611.1:0-200 GCF_000622305.1 Nannospalax galili
TCTACCGCCACCTGAAGCTGCACAGTTGATAGCCAAATAAATAATAAGGGGAAAGACTGAGCGAAGGGTCCAGATTTTTTTATTCATTCTCTTTTACGCCCCAGGAAAAATGATATCCAGTGAATCCTCCAAAATTTTACATAATTGTATTAGCTACTTTCCTGCCTTTACGAACTACATGTTATCAAATAGGAAATGCT
>NW_008361612.1:0-200 GCF_000622305.1 Nannospalax galili
CACATGGTCGTGTCACCTGCCCTCTCTGCCATAAAAATGGTCATGTCACGTGCCACCTCTGACATGCAGATGTTCGTATCACCGGACCCTCTCACATGCAGATGGTCATGTAACCTGCCCCTCTGATGTGCCGATGGTCCTATTACCTACCCACTCTGATGTGCACATGGTTGTGTCACCTGCCCCCTCTGACATGCTGA
>NW_008361613.1:0-200 GCF_000622305.1 Nannospalax galili
GGGTCAAAGAACAAACTAAGAAAGAAAAGTATTCCTAGGCATAAATGAGAATGATAATACAATACACAAAACCTAGGACACTTTAAAAGCAGTCCTAAGAGGAAGTTTATAGCTCTGAGTGCCTACTTTAAAAAATCAGAAACAGCACGTATAAATGACAGTGCAACTCAAGACTCTGGATAGGCAAGAACAAACAGAAG
>NW_008361614.1:0-200 GCF_000622305.1 Nannospalax galili
TCTTTGAAAAAATATTTAAAAAACAATTGCAAACCATGACTAAGTCAGATTCATCACAAACGTAAGAAATAGGAGAAAAACAACACATAGTTATGTTCTTAGGGGAGCCCGGCATGGCCCGACTGCAGCATTGCCCTATCCTGCACAAAGTGCTGACACTAAATTTGGGATTTGTAAGGCAGTATGGGTTGGAGAAGGAG
>NW_008361615.1:0-200 GCF_000622305.1 Nannospalax galili
TAATCAGTTTTGTTGATTCGATTTTTCACTTTCTAGACTCTTTAAAAAATCTAAGCTCTATTGACGTGGCAGCAGTAAAAATTAGGAAAATAAGCTTTTTTTTGTCTTTTTAAAAAACCTAGCAGATAAAGATTTAAAATAAGGAATGCTTCAGAGAGGTTTCCAAAGAGATAATTTGTGATCCTGACTAGCTTAAGTTC
>NW_008361616.1:0-200 GCF_000622305.1 Nannospalax galili
TATTTTGATGTCACATTGGTGCACTGTGATGTCACATTGGAGCATTGTGATTCATATTGGAGCATTGTGACGTCACGTTGGATCATTCTGACGTCGCAATACATTGTTAAGTCAGATCATAACAGCGTGTTGGCACCATGGAGCATTGCGATGTCACATTTGAGGATTTTGATGTGACAAGGGAATATTGTGAAGGCATA
>NW_008361617.1:0-200 GCF_000622305.1 Nannospalax galili
ATAGATCACTCACATCATTAGAGAGGGATTTCTGTGTATTTAGATTAAGACATCTTGAGACTATTGTGGTTTAAGTCAGCATCAGCATCAGAAGGTACACAACTAATCATAAATGATTGTGAACTAGAAAAGGTTTAAACATGAGTTTGGAGTTTCCTGGAGTCCTTACTTAGCCAACACTGTACTTTTATTAAACATAA
>NW_008361618.1:0-200 GCF_000622305.1 Nannospalax galili
ACATGCCTACTCACAAGAAGCTTAAGTATCTCCTGGTTTGGGTAGATACATATTCGGGATGGGTAGAAGCTTTTCCCACAACAGGTGAAACATCAGATACCGTGGCTAACTGTTTAATTCAAAACATTCTTCCTCGTTTTGGTCTTCCTCTCACTCTCCAATCAGATAATGGCCCAGGTTTTATCTCCAAAGTAACTCAG
>NW_008361619.1:0-200 GCF_000622305.1 Nannospalax galili
AGTGTTTTCAGTTAAATATATCCAGTTGGATATTTTTTCAATGAATTTTATTGAATTTTTGTGGGTTTCATAGAATACGTCTTAATATTTAGGGCCCTCCCCTATTAGGACCCCTCATAGCCTCCCCAGAAGACTTTGTTCATTCTGTATGGTATGTTAAGGCCTATTGAGACAAGTTTGTGTGCTCACATGTCTCTCTG
>NW_008361620.1:0-200 GCF_000622305.1 Nannospalax galili
AGTAGATTGTTTTGGAAGGATGGTCATTTTCATAAAATTGTTCTAATCCATGAGCATGGACTTTTTTTCAATCTTCTAGTGTCTTATTCAATTCTTCAGTATCGTAAATTTTTCATTATAGACATTGAAAACTTGGTTAAAATTATTTCAAAGAATGTTACCTTTTGTGTGCTAATTTTGTATCCTGCAACTTTGATGAA
>NW_008361621.1:0-200 GCF_000622305.1 Nannospalax galili
CTGACTGCTCTTGCAGAGAACCCAGGTTCAGTTCCCAGCACCCACATAGTGACTAACAACCTTCTAAAACACCACTTCCTGGGAATCCAGTGCCCTCTTCTGACCTCCGTGGGTATTGCATGATATGGGTGCACTTACATGCAGGCAATACACTCATATACATAAAAATAATATTGATGAGACCCTCATTCACCCTCCCA
>NW_008361622.1:0-200 GCF_000622305.1 Nannospalax galili
TACATAAAAAGTCAATAAAATTTAAAAATACATATGTATGAAGAAGCCATGCTGAAACCCAAAGCTTTGTATGCTCACCTAAAAATTGAAGACACCACATACTTTAAGAAAAAAAAAAGAATATGAGTCTATAGTTTTCTTTTTGGGTGGTATCTTTACCCGGCTTTGGTATGAGAGTGATGCTGGCTTCATAGAAGGAA
>NW_008361623.1:0-200 GCF_000622305.1 Nannospalax galili
TGCTCCAATGTGCAAACACTGTCTCCCCATGTGCCATTATATTGCTCCAATATGCCATTACAATGCAACAATATGAGTTCACAATGTGACATCACAAAATGCAATGTGCCAACATTATTGCCCCATGTGCCATTCTATTGCTCCAATGAACCATCACAATGTTACAATATGACTTCACAATGCTCTATTGTGAAGTCACA
>NW_008361624.1:0-200 GCF_000622305.1 Nannospalax galili
TGATCGTGTCTCCTGCCTCCTCCCACGTGCAGATGGTCGTTTCACCTGAATCCTCTGACGTGCAGATGATCGTGTCTCCTGCCCCCTCTAACGTTCAGATGGTCGTTGCACCTGATGCCTCTGACATGCAGATGGTCGTGTCACCTGCACACTCTGACATGCAGCTGGTCGTGTCACCTGCCCTCTCTGACGTGCACATC
>NW_008361625.1:0-200 GCF_000622305.1 Nannospalax galili
CTATTGTAATCGAAGGGGAAATAAAAATCTTCCATGACATAAACAGGCTGAAAGAATTCAAGTCCACAAAGCAAGCCCTTCAGAGAATTCTTGAAGCAATACAAAGAGCAAAAGAAAGGAACAACTATACCCAAGAGGTTACAGAAAGAAGCTTAATGAAGGTAAAACTGTGGAAATGCAGAGCTAAACCAAGAATGTGA
>NW_008361626.1:0-200 GCF_000622305.1 Nannospalax galili
TGATGTGTATTGTTATGCTTTAACTATGTGATAAATACATATTGCAACCAAAAAAAAAAAAAGATCCCAATGTAGAACCTGAAATTCTAAAACTGCAAGTATAAAATATAGGCAGTACTCTACAAGATTTTTGTGCAGAAAGACCTTCTGAATAGGATTTCATTTGCTCAGGAAATCAGGCAAACCATTGACAAATAGGT
>NW_008361627.1:0-200 GCF_000622305.1 Nannospalax galili
ACTTGGAAAGTCTGAATTGTCAGTGATGGATGGTACTTGTTCTACTTATGATTCCGTCCTGTGGAAATCTTCACTGTTTTTAATTTTGGATTATTTCCATAAGAGCCATTTGGGAGTATGGAATTTTCTATTCTCCAAGGTTGCTATAGGAATACAGTTACCAGTAATCTATAAACTTAGTGGTAAAAGACAGCTTAGAT
>NW_008361628.1:0-200 GCF_000622305.1 Nannospalax galili
GAAGGGGAGTCCTTCCATTTGGCACCGAGCCCCTTAGAGCTATCCGGACATTGAGGACTACAACCCTAACAGAAGGGTTTCCCAACACTCTATACCATTCTCGAGGTTTGAGTTGAATTACGCTTTCCTTTATATCTCTGGTGAACAGTCTTTTCTGGCACAGTGACCTGGGCATCATATATTGCTTTTCTTATACCTAG
>NW_008361629.1:0-200 GCF_000622305.1 Nannospalax galili
TCAATCATTTTTTTCTGTGATTTTACTCCTTTATTTGAACTCTGAAGATGCACTCCACTGAGGGCCGCCAGAAAGCCTTCTCCACCTGCACCTCCCACCACACTGCAGTTACTCTGTTCTATGGGACCACCACATTCATTTATGTGATACCAATGTCCACAAGTAAACATGAGAAAATATCCATTTCCTTCAAAAATATT
>NW_008361630.1:0-200 GCF_000622305.1 Nannospalax galili
AAATATCCTTATAGTTACCTTTCCCTCCTCTACCTTACCCTCCCATCCCCCTCCCCACTTAAACCTCCCTCCCCATTGTTTCCCTTTGCCCCTAATGTCACATGTGCTCTACTATCCCCCCCCATAAGATCTTTTTCCTGCTCCCCACTGATGGTCCTTTTCCAGTTCCCTGCATTCCACTGTTACTCCAAGTTAATCAC
>NW_008361631.1:0-200 GCF_000622305.1 Nannospalax galili
TTAGCAAACGTTTTATCTTTACGTTTGAATGCTATATCTATCATATTTTTGTAGTACTTCCTGGTTATTATGACCTGTTATATATCATACAACACTTATAACAAAAGCAAGGGGAGATCGCAATTAAAAAGGTAGGATAAGAACTCGCTGCCTGCCAGACTGGGAGTGTGGACTGGGAAACAGACAGCCACCACTGTGCC
>NW_008361632.1:0-200 GCF_000622305.1 Nannospalax galili
CTAGAGCCAACTTTTATTTTCAGTGGTTATCGTCTCACACTTCATATGCAGTGTGTGGCCTAGTCCATTGTAATGTAGGTCGTCTTTCTTAGTAGTCTGAGTGGAACTGATAGTGGGAGGAAAAGAGATCCCATAGTTCATGTGATAGGCCAGAGGAAAGATTCTCACTGAGATCACTGTTATACCCTTGAGAATAACCT
>NW_008361633.1:0-200 GCF_000622305.1 Nannospalax galili
AAACTGAAGTGGACATTGCAAAAAACATATACATACATATGCATACATGCATATGAGCCCACACATATGCAGGCCACTTCTAGATTCATGAAGAAAATCTAAGGCTGTTCATAAATAGTTATGAATGTAGAGGTAGTAGATACTTCCCATTAGGTAAAGCCTTATCAGAAGCCATCATGCTGACAAAGCCTATGAATCTC
>NW_008361634.1:0-200 GCF_000622305.1 Nannospalax galili
GACCACTTCCAGGTTTGGAAAACTTCTTAAACTTCAAATCATTAGACTAATGCAACATGAAACTAAAGGTTACAACCCATGGCCTCTGGAAACAAAAAGCTAAATTTAAAGCCACATAACATTATGTAATGACAAAGATGTACAGTAAGTGAAGTTTGCTGAAGCCTGCTTGGAGTGTCAACTGAAATGACCTCTGACAA
>NW_008361635.1:0-200 GCF_000622305.1 Nannospalax galili
AATTGGGCCCAGGGGAGTTCACAATCAAGATTCCAGGCTCATTGGGGGCAGGTGAACCAAAAGCCCCAGGTTGAGGTAAGATGGAAGGACCCGGTAACTTTTCAATGGAGGGGACCAGACCCCCTATTAACAACGGGAAGGGGATTTGATTGTGTTTTCCCTACAGGAGAAACAGCTCCCATTTGGGTACTGGCTAGAAA
>NW_008361636.1:0-200 GCF_000622305.1 Nannospalax galili
GCACTTGTACTGTTTTGTTTTGGTTTGCTTAAAAGACACAAATTACATTTCTTCCCAACAGTTAGGTCCCTGGCTCAGTCCACTGGGACCTAAATAAGTAACATTCACCATTTGATTTCTTTGTCTCTCTGGAACTGTATGTTGGCTGGTTCTACCTAGTATCCAAGAATCAGAATCCTGCCACATGCCTAACTAGCTGT
>NW_008361637.1:0-200 GCF_000622305.1 Nannospalax galili
CTTACACACATTCAGGCAACACACTCATACACATAAAATAAAAATAATAAAAAATTTTCTTAAATTGGGTGTGGTGCCATATACCTGCAATTTTAGGACTTTGGAGGCTGAGTTGGGAGGATTCTGAGTTGAAGACCAACCTGGGCTACGTATTGAGATGTTGTCTCCAGCAACACAGCATAGAAACATTTTCCTTCCTC
>NW_008361638.1:0-200 GCF_000622305.1 Nannospalax galili
ATACAGAATGACGGGTTTCATGATCACATTTTCATACATTTCACACGTGATGGAACAACACACTCTAATCATGCTCGCTTCACATCTTCCGCTCCCCACCGGCTGCTCCTCTTTCTTCTCAATAGTCCCTTTTCCACTTCCATGTTCTATGTTTTAAAAATCTAGATGCTAGCTTCTGCACAGTGGAGGGAATGTACAAT
>NW_008361639.1:0-200 GCF_000622305.1 Nannospalax galili
AGCCATCAAAGGCAACTCCATATCCGGTATCAGGGTGACCTCAAAGCAATCCCAGTCCGGCTCCCAGCGCGGGCGCCTGCGACACAGGTAGGAAGACACCAGCCTCCGACTGCGCCGACCCGCTCAGCCTCACCCCGCGGCCTCCGACCCCCGCGGAGACTGGGGCAGAGGCGGCCTTCAGCCGCCCAGCCAGGCCCGCG
>NW_008361640.1:0-200 GCF_000622305.1 Nannospalax galili
CTGGAGTTACAGGTGGTTGTGAGCTGCCATGTGGGTGCTGGGAACTGAACTCGGGTCCTCTGCCAGGGCAATATGTGCTATCTCTCCAGTCCCTGGAATGATTTTTTTTTTCTTACATATAAGATTTATAGCTAGGCATGGTGGACATGCCTTTAATACCAGCACTTAGGAGACAGAGGCAGGTGGATTTCTGTGAGTTC
>NW_008361641.1:0-200 GCF_000622305.1 Nannospalax galili
TGTTGTTTTGCAAATAAAGATTCCCTAAGCTCAGAGTTTAAAGACATTGCTAATAATTCTATATAAAGTTGATGACTGGAACTGTGCCTAAAATTCAATCTTAAAGATACAATAGAAAGCCTGATATGGTGACACTCCTATAATCCCAGCACCTGGGAGGTGGCAGCAGGAAGACCAGTAGCACAAGGGCAGCATGAGTT
>NW_008361642.1:0-200 GCF_000622305.1 Nannospalax galili
CTGGAGAGATAGCGCAGTGGTTAAGAACACTGACTGTTCTTGCAGAAGACCTGGTTTCATATCCCAGCACCCACATGGCAGCTAACAACTGCTGGTAACTTCAGTTCCAGGGGATCCAACAGTCTCTTCTGTCCTTCGTGGGCATTGCCCAACATGGGTGCACTTACCTACATGCAAGCAATACACACATACACATAAAA
>NW_008361643.1:0-200 GCF_000622305.1 Nannospalax galili
CCAGCTTTGATGTTTCATTTGCTTTCATTAAAAAGTGCTATAAGTTCCTATCCAAAGCATTACGTTCTTAGTCTATCTTGCGAGCAGTCAGAATAAGCTGCCGAACCTGGTGCTGGTAAGATGGAATTGCCTGTAGGGAGAAAATTTTGCTGTGGATTTTGAGTAAGAAATACACACACACACACACACACACACACACA
>NW_008361644.1:0-200 GCF_000622305.1 Nannospalax galili
TACTTAAACTCATGCAAAATGATCATACACATAAAATAAAAATAATTTTTTTATTGTTTTGGAGGTTTGTTTTTGTTGGATGGTGTTGTTGTTTTGACATATGGTCTCCCTAGTCCCAACTAGCCTAGAACTCACTATGTAGACCAGGATGGCCTCAATCTCACAGAGATCTGCCTACCTCTGCCTCCCCAGTGCTGGGT
>NW_008361645.1:0-200 GCF_000622305.1 Nannospalax galili
ATATTCCATGCATGCTTTCATATATGTTAAGGCCTATGAAGCCAAGTTTGTTTCCCCCAGATGTCCCTGGTGTGAGTTTGTCCACTGGAGCCTGGTCAGCCTGTCTAGAATCATTACTCTAAAGAAGATCAACTTTCCTTCACCCAGCAGTGGTCAGCTCCAGCAGTGATCAGGTGCCAATATTTCCTTGCTAAGGTTAG
>NW_008361646.1:0-200 GCF_000622305.1 Nannospalax galili
CTTTTACAAGACAGCAATTTTCAGGCTTCAAGAGCAGGTCATCTTCCCTGAGTGGTACAATTTGAGAATCAGGATTATAGCCACTCAGCTCTGATATGTGGTCTGAGTAAAGCCTACACCCTCACAACACACGGACGTTGAATTTCCTTTCCTTTTGTAATCCTTACAACAATTGGATATTTCATTGCCTCCTCACTTGT
>NW_008361647.1:0-200 GCF_000622305.1 Nannospalax galili
TCATGCATTCTGTCATTTGTGTTAAGGTCTATGGAATCAAGTTAGTGTCCCCAGATGTCCCTCAATGCAAGTTCATCTACTGAGGTCTAGTAAGTCTATCTAGAGTGCTACTAATTCTTTGGCTAAGATTGGGGCCTGATGCCCTGTTCTGGTTCCTTGCGGATTTTTGTCTGCTTGAGTTTGCACGGGTCTTGTGCATG
>NW_008361648.1:0-200 GCF_000622305.1 Nannospalax galili
AGATAAACAGGTATCTCTGTAGTAGGGTACAGGGTCCTTTGGGTATAAGCCTGAGAGTCATATGGCTGGATCATATGGTAGGTAATTTTTCTGCTTCCTGAGAAATCTCCATGCTGATTTCCATAATGGCTCCACCAGTCTGCATTCCCACCAGCAGGGATGAGAACTGGCCTTGCTACACACCCTCACCAACATTGCTC
>NW_008361649.1:0-200 GCF_000622305.1 Nannospalax galili
CCCCACATTACTTTGGCCTTACATCATCTGGCTACTCTGCTGCAATCACCATTTCCAAGAGAGTAAGACTGTCTGCTTACTTATTTGGAACAGGTATCCCACAGCCTGAGATGTTCTTTATGGGCATAAGGGCATGGAAGGACAGGGAGGGACTGTAATTTAATAAAGTAAGTAGACAGACTATGCCAGATAATTGCATA
>NW_008361650.1:0-200 GCF_000622305.1 Nannospalax galili
GGGGGGGTCCCAGCCTCAAGGGGAGCCTAGGCTTTTCTCCTCTGAGACCTCCATTCTGGGGAGCTGGCCTAGCCATGTGACCCTCCGAGGCCCACGTTAGCCTAACTCCTCTGAGTATTGCAGTCTCTCGAAACCCACCTTGTATCCAGAGACTCTGGGTGTGAACCATCACATGATGGGACGGACTGGGCTAGCCCTGC
>NW_008361651.1:0-200 GCF_000622305.1 Nannospalax galili
AAAAACTCACTTCTGAGGGCACCTCCACTTGGCCACTCCTGGGTCTGCACTGGAAGAGATTCCTTTAGAGGACATGGGACTACGGGGGTGGGGGGCCCTCCAACGTCTGTCTCTGTGTCCACTTCCCTGGGCACCCACGCGAGGGGCTTCTGAGTCCTGCCCCCACCCCCTGTTCTATGACATTAAAGGAAGTCAATGAC
>NW_008361652.1:0-200 GCF_000622305.1 Nannospalax galili
CAACCAAAGCAGCTAGAAGCTTGAAGTATGGGGAAAGACCTGCTTTGGTTTGCTGTGGGGGAACCCAGAGGCTTGGCCACCATGCTGAAAGCTAAGAAAGGCTCTTACAGGACCCTTTTGGGAAGGGCAAGAGGTGGACAGTTATGATGGAAAAATTTCATGGGCTAATTAACAGGTCTTACACAATCTCAGTTTCTTGG
>NW_008361653.1:0-200 GCF_000622305.1 Nannospalax galili
CCCAAATTCATAAAAACAACACTACAGGACTTTAAGACACAAATTAACCCCTACTCAGTAATAGTAAGGGACGTCAATAGCCCACTGTCTCCATTAGATAGGTCAGCTGGACAAAGAATAAACAGAAAGACATGTGAATTAAATGATATCATACATCAAATGGACCTAACAGACGTCTTTCGAATATTCCACCCAAACAC
>NW_008361654.1:0-200 GCF_000622305.1 Nannospalax galili
TTTTTGCACTGTGTTGTGTGTTGTTATGTTGCATGGACGCATGATCGCACGGCTGCATGCATGATCGTCATAGGCCAGACAATTCCTTAACATCGTGTATAAACAGCATTACTGATGGGGAAATGGAGGGCTGGGTCTTTCCTAGACCCATCCAATTCATAATTGAAAATCAGAGGGTGTTGTGTTCAAAGAGAGAGAGA
>NW_008361655.1:0-200 GCF_000622305.1 Nannospalax galili
TTTCCTCTTAAGTGTTATAGAGTATTTTTACATTATGGACTAATATACCTAATTGGAAAGAGTATATAACAGAAGTGATATGTGCGTTACTTATAAGAAATTTTTGGAACACTAAGTAGAAATAGTTTTTCTTCAGTTATTTATTACACATACTATTTACATATCTAAAATAATGCTCACCACAAAACATAGAAAATGTT
>NW_008361656.1:0-200 GCF_000622305.1 Nannospalax galili
AGTGGTTAAGAGCACTGACTACTCTTTCAGAGGACCCAGGTTTGATTCCCAACACCCACATGGCAGCTCACAACCATCCATAATTCCAGTTCCAGGGGATCTGACACCCTTATCTGACCTACAAGGGTATTATACAACACGGGTGTTATTCATGCAAGCAATGCACTCTCATACACATAAAATAATAATAATAATAATAA
>NW_008361657.1:0-200 GCF_000622305.1 Nannospalax galili
TTTATTTCAAAGTTGAGATGGTTTTTATACAACCCAAGTAACTAGCAGTCATGTGGGATTTGGCAGTCACATACAAAGATTTAGGGTACAAAGAAACAGGACACATAGTCTGTTAATTGGTGCCAGCAAGATGCTTAAGCTTTTACTCAAAGTCATCGATGCCCATCCAGTAATTTATTGGCCACAATGTTTTCTTTCTT
>NW_008361658.1:0-200 GCF_000622305.1 Nannospalax galili
CTAAACCTAAGTCTAACCCTAACCATAGCACTAGCTCAGAACATAACCCTATCCCTACACCTAACAATAATCATAACCATAAACCTACCCTAGACCTAATCTTAACCCGAAATCTACTCTAGCCCTAGCCCTATATCTAACTCTAACACTAGCCTTAAACCTAAGACTATCCCTAAACAAAATCCTAGCACTGATCCTAA
>NW_008361659.1:0-200 GCF_000622305.1 Nannospalax galili
TTTATAGAATAAGAGTCTGTGGAGTCCTTGTCCCTGGATACAACTCCTATATTGAACCTCACCCACCCATTGCTCAGGGACTGTTGCAGAAGAGTGGGGCAGAAAGATTGTAAGAGCCAGGGTTGGTGCATAAACATAAGGAATCAGACGCTTTCTGGCCTTTGGGAACTTGCTCATCAACTTGCAGCAATGGTGACAGC
>NW_008361660.1:0-200 GCF_000622305.1 Nannospalax galili
GTAGTACTTTAAACATAGTCAAATACACATGGATGGAGAGGTCACAGAACTGGGAGAAAACCTCAAGAATGTCACATCCCTAGACAATGTAATTTCTTACGATGTGCTAAATATGGATCCTTATTTTACAGAATCCATGGTAGTAGTAGCCCAGTCACCACTCATCAAGGAAGCTTCTCTTGCAATAGACTGAAATTATT
>NW_008361661.1:0-200 GCF_000622305.1 Nannospalax galili
ACTTCTTCTAAGAGTGTCTGTTTATTTAACAGAACATGTGATAAAGCAACATGTAATAAAATCTTCACACCATCTGCGTTTGTGTGTTTCATTTTCATTCCAATGTATGTAAAATTACTGTTATTTTATTGTATTTGTCTACAATTAAATTAATATATAAGTGTGTGTTAATGTTTGCTGCCAATGATGTATGTGTGTGT
>NW_008361662.1:0-200 GCF_000622305.1 Nannospalax galili
TCCTGATGAAATTTATTTTTAATAATCCCACAACAGATTCTCTGCTTCAGATGTATGAATGGAGAATTATCAATAAGCATCCATGGAAATGCAATGGTTTATGGAAGAGGTATCTACAATGCATGATAGGAAGCCAAAGAGTTTATTCGTAAACATTTAATATGTTCATGGATTGAGATGTTCACAGTGTTTAGAATAAT
>NW_008361663.1:0-200 GCF_000622305.1 Nannospalax galili
TTTTGATGTGTGTCTCTATGTGGTTTGTGAATAGCCTCTATAAACCAATAAGAAGCAATCAGAAAAAGCATTCAAGGAGACCCTCCCATTCATAATAACCTCAAAAAATATTTAAGAATAAACATAGCCAAAGGCATTAAATATCTCTGCAATGAAAATTTTAGATCTTTAGCAAAAGACATAGAGGAAGACACTAGAGG
>NW_008361664.1:0-200 GCF_000622305.1 Nannospalax galili
TTAAAATGATTATAAAGCATTAATGAGACTATTGTGTTGGTCAACAATGAAAAAACTACATAAAACGGAAATGTATGTATAATATAATTAATATTTTTTCATAAATATGTAAAAGAATAAGCTTATGTTTTAGAACAAGAAACGCATGAGAATCTGTGTAGGAAAATTATATAATGGTTGTGAGAATCTTCAAAATATTA
>NW_008361665.1:0-200 GCF_000622305.1 Nannospalax galili
CCATGTGTTTCCTTTTCAGGAAACTGTACCGACTGGGGGCAATGTACACCCACACCTGACCCTTTTACATACCCAAGACTTATGTAAGCTTCATGAGAACTCTGCCCTCCAACTAGGCCCAAAACATTCTAATCCCTAATCAGGGACTTGCTCTGTAGCCCCAAATCCACATTGCAAGCAGTCCAGGCTTCTGGTGCCTT
>NW_008361666.1:0-200 GCF_000622305.1 Nannospalax galili
GGCTCAGATACTGTTTTGTATAAACAACTAGCACTTAAAAGTTTTATGAAACATTTAATAGGCCTAGAGACATTATCCAACAAATTTGAAGGTATTTAAGATACCCAAATCTATAAGGCCTTTGAATGTACTATCAAAATATCCTTTTGTTATCCTTTTTTATAAATTTGCACATGTATTTTAATTAGGCATGCCAAAAT
>NW_008361667.1:0-200 GCF_000622305.1 Nannospalax galili
GAGGCAAAAGGATTGCTGAGTTCTATGCCAGGTTCGGCTACAAAATGAGATTCTGTCTCAACAGCCCAAGCAAATTAGGGACTGAAGCTTGGTGTGGTAGCAGAGCCTGTAAGCCCAGCATTTGGGAGGCTGAGGTAGAAGATAGTTTCAGGCCAGTCTCGGCTGCATAGTGGTACCCTGTCTCAAAAGAATAACATAAA
>NW_008361668.1:0-200 GCF_000622305.1 Nannospalax galili
CAGACTACTTTACCCAGCAAAACTATCTGCCATAGTTGAAGGAGAAAGAAAAGCTTTCCATGATATAAATAGAAAGAATTCACGACCACCAAACCAGCCCTCCAGAGAGTATTGGAAATAGTGCTATGGTCCGAAGAGAGGAATAAACATAGCCAGGAGGCTACATAAAGAAAACAGATAAAG
Source organism: Nannospalax galili (assembly GCF_000622305.1). Lineage (NCBI taxonomy): Eukaryota > Metazoa > Chordata > Mammalia > Rodentia > Spalacidae > Nannospalax > Nannospalax galili. Next base: position 184 of record NW_008361668.1, read on the forward strand.
CTATAATCATGGAAGCA
>NW_008361669.1:0-200 GCF_000622305.1 Nannospalax galili
ATCCTTGATGGTCATCCTATAGTCCTGGCACCTCCAGTATGCTGGGGTCTCCGCTGAAGCCGAGGCTGTACCTTCACCAATGGACTTTACTGGCTTCCCATGGTGCCAAGCCTCAGCTTCTCTCTATAATGCCTCTATTCTTAATCTTCCATGTAGCCAAAATCAGCACCATGTGAGAGATTCTTATATTTTACCAAGTC
>NW_008361670.1:0-200 GCF_000622305.1 Nannospalax galili
CAGTGTGAGCAATTACAGTGTCTATGACCTGAGTACTTTACAAAGCATTTCCACATGCCGTATGTACTTTCGGTCTCTGTGAGGTGAGCCTGGCAGACATCAGCCTATTCCATCAACCAGAAGAACCAGCTCAGAGGCTAAGTGACTTGCCATAGGCTCACATGCCCAGAGCCCATGCTTGGGCAAACTTAGGCATCCAA
>NW_008361671.1:0-200 GCF_000622305.1 Nannospalax galili
TGTGAAGGATTGGGGACCACCATGATTCCCCACATCCTAGCCACTAACAACCCCAGTTTCCCTCCTCCCTATCTCTATCCCTGTGACCCCCAACTAATTTTGATCTAACTAACCCCCCCAGCTACTGCAACAGCAACTCATTGGGTCATATGTGTCCCCTCCTAATTCATATGTTGAGGTCCAGACACCCAGGACCCCTG
>NW_008361672.1:0-200 GCF_000622305.1 Nannospalax galili
TCAACCATCCTTTGCTTCCTCTCCTATGTTTTAAAGTCATGTTTTAATTCTCTTTTATGTTTTAAGTCATGTGTACTGGGCAAGCCTGTAAATGGGTGCTCAGAAGAGTAACCTCTTTTGAATAGCATCCCCGTGGTTAATTTAAAACCCCGGCCAGGCCAGTGGATGTGAACACGTGGCCCCACTGACCATTTCCTGAA
>NW_008361673.1:0-200 GCF_000622305.1 Nannospalax galili
ATCCTTGATGGTCATCCTATAGTCCTGGCACCTCCAGTATGCTGGGGTCTCTGCTGAAGCTGAGGCTGTACCTTCACCAATGGACTTTACTGGCTTCTCATGGTGCCAAGCCTCAGCTTCTCTCTATAATGCCTCTATTCTTAATCTTTCATGTAGCCAAAATCAGCACCATGTGAGAGATTCTTATATTTTACCAAGTC
>NW_008361674.1:0-200 GCF_000622305.1 Nannospalax galili
GACACGACCATCTGCAAGTCAGAGGGGGAAGGTGACATGACTGCACGTCAGAGGGGCAGTTGCACGAGCATCTGCATGTCAGAGGGGGCAGATGACACAACCGTATTTATGGCAGAGAAGGGAGGTGACACGACCATGGGAACATCAAAGAGGGAGTTGACACGACCATGTGCACGTCAGAGGGGGCAGGTGACATGACC
>NW_008361675.1:0-200 GCF_000622305.1 Nannospalax galili
ACATGACCATCTGCACGTCAGAGGGGGCAGGTGATATGACCATCTGTACGTCAGGGGGCACATGTGACACCAGCATCTGCACATCAGAGGGGGCAGGTGTCAGGACCATCTGCACGAGAGAGTGGGCAGGTGACACGAGCATCTGCATGACCGAGTGGCAGATGACACGAACATATGCACAACAGAGAGGGCAGCTGACA
>NW_008361676.1:0-200 GCF_000622305.1 Nannospalax galili
GCAGCACTAAGTGCAGAAGAATCATTAACAGGAACAGTGGCCAGCAAAGGCTGAAACAAAGAAGCACACAACATACATAATGAAGCTTTAATATGAGAGAGATTCATCAACTGCAAAGAAAAGTTTAGATAATTAGGCCAAAGAGCAAAATTAAGGGTAGAATTTGAATTTGACTGTATGGCAGACTGAAGCTTAGTTTC
>NW_008361677.1:0-200 GCF_000622305.1 Nannospalax galili
AATAATGTTAAAAAATCAGAATGATGACCTATAGGACTGTAAAAAATTATGTTTACAAATCAACATTTTCTTCTGCTGCATTTTTTGCATTTATAATGTGTGTGTGTATGTGTGTGTGTGTGTGTGTGTGTGTACCTTTTTATTTTTTAATTATTTGTGTGTGTTTGTGTACCTGTGTGTGAAAGTCATAGGTTAGCCTT
>NW_008361678.1:0-200 GCF_000622305.1 Nannospalax galili
TTCTCCTTCATCCATCGGAGGTGGGGAGAACTGGGTATCCTGCACAATCTCGTATGGGGCTCCCATCTGGTAGAGTGGTGCCGTTGGGAGCTGGGGGTTAGAAGGTAGGTGGAAAATGGGCTCCGAGGCGGCAGGGTCCAGTCTGGTGCCTGGCTAGGGACTGTGGTGCCAGGAGGTGGCACGCAGGTGTTTGGGCCTCC
>NW_008361679.1:0-200 GCF_000622305.1 Nannospalax galili
CCTACATTATTATTAGAGATTTATTTACCAACACAACTACTCATGACTCATGTTCTAATAAGTTCCTAAGAGCAAATTAATTCATCTAATAATGATGACCTGCTACTGATGAGTATTTTACTAAATATTTATATACTCTTATCTAAAGAGAAGTATTTTGCTAAATATTTGCAAACAAGGATAGTGATAGAGATAGGTTT
>NW_008361680.1:0-200 GCF_000622305.1 Nannospalax galili
ATGAAGTCATGGGTTGTTCATACAGCTGCCTAAGACCAACCCAGATCCCTAAGAAGGTAGAGCCAGGACTCCGTGCACGACCATGGCTCTGAACCAGGCCTTTCCTCTGTGGGCGGATGAGGGCCTTGAAACAGCAGAGTGGCAGGATGGTGTTGAGCGGGAACACCCCCAGGAGGATGGGATGGTCCTGTGCTAGACAT
>NW_008361681.1:0-200 GCF_000622305.1 Nannospalax galili
ATGCAAAGCATTGTACATTTTGTATTAAAGGATGAATTCACTAAAAGACAGGGACAGTGATAGAAATAAGATTGGCTTGTAATATTTTAAGGCTACAGCAAGCAATATATCAAACAGACTCTGCCACGTGTTCAATATACTTCTTTCACAAATATAAAGTACATTAGTTATTTTCCTTTAAGGGGAAACAAATTGTAGTA
>NW_008361682.1:0-200 GCF_000622305.1 Nannospalax galili
TGCAAGTTGCTGTGTGCCAGCAGGATGCTGTATCCACATAGCTAACTGAAAGGACAAAATGCCCTCATGTCTGCAGAGAAAAGAGGGAGGGGACAGCAACCTTCTCAGGGCACCTGGGACCCAGAGGAATGAAGGACGATTCTAGGATCGAGGTCTGAGTTCATGGTCCTCCTGACACTCGGCTGCAGGCGGCTCTAAGA
>NW_008361683.1:0-200 GCF_000622305.1 Nannospalax galili
TTGGTGTGCCTTGGTTGTTTTCTTAGTGAGTATATATCTAGGCTTTGGGTTTATATTGGAGGGACCAGATGGCTTCAGTCAGGAGCTCCCACAGAGGACTAAGTCAGGCTCCAGTCAGGTACTCTTAGGCTTCCTCCTAACATCTGACTCCCACTAGCAAGCAGTCTGAACACCATTTGGGAAGCTCACTAAGGGGAGGC
>NW_008361684.1:0-200 GCF_000622305.1 Nannospalax galili
GCCTAGAACATTTCAGCGCTGTGAAAGCTAGCCAATAGGTTTGAAGCATTAAGTCGGTACCAGCTTACTTTATCCATGTTCTATGGCTCAGGTATATGTTGGTGATGTCTTCATATTTAGGGACTTATAATCAAGTTCTGGAGCATAACCAAGTGCCTGCAATGTTGCAGGTCTGTGGGATCCCTACGGACAGCAATTAA
>NW_008361685.1:0-200 GCF_000622305.1 Nannospalax galili
TGACTTCTTCTATACTGAGGTTCAGATTAGACTGTCAGTCATCTGTTAACACTGCACATCCTTGTTCATTGAGATCTCAGGGTGGCTAAGCCTTTTTGATTGTGTTCACTATTTACAAGAATTTTATTCCATGGATCTACAGTGGCTCGTGATCATCAAAGTAGGGTTCACTGTCCTACTTTGTTTCTCCATTGCTATGA
>NW_008361686.1:0-200 GCF_000622305.1 Nannospalax galili
ATGAAAACCTGATGTAGGAGACTAGCTGACCCAGTGCCAGATATGGGTTACTTCTGCTGGAGTTGTTGGCCAGCAGGGTCCCAAAGATCCCTGAATATTACAAGGTTTTGCCATTGCTCTTGGTTACCACTGGCTAGCTTTCATAGTGATGGAAGGTGCTAGCATCCTACTGGGGATAAGAGCAATCATCACTCTTACTC
>NW_008361687.1:0-200 GCF_000622305.1 Nannospalax galili
CTTATATAAGTAAAATCTGAAAGCACTTTTAACCTTTTGAGTTTTAAATTTTAAAAATGTAAAGAAATGATCATTGACCCAAAGCACAGCGTATATGCGCTCTACATTCCATCAAAATTGTTTCTCAGCAACTGCTTAATCAAGATATGTTCCAACCTACATAGTCAACTAAATGAAGCCTCCAATGCCCATTAAGCTGA
>NW_008361688.1:0-200 GCF_000622305.1 Nannospalax galili
AATGAAAAAAATACTTTGAGACTCTAAAAAATATAAAGTCATTTTTTTTCCAATTTTTATTAATGTGAGTATTTTTCATATAAAATAAAGCAACAGCAAACATTAAAACATATGTCTATGGGCAAAAATCGCTGATGCTCTTTTTACGCATCTAGCTTAAAACCAGTTTCTTTTTATGATAGCTTTTTTAAAGTGTACAG
>NW_008361689.1:0-200 GCF_000622305.1 Nannospalax galili
TTATGTAACCACAAATGACACAGCATCAAGAGAAAAATACAGAGACTTCTATATAATTCCTATGAACTAGGAATCATTTTAATTAATAAAATATACTTATATCAATAAGCTGAAGAAAACTGTCTTGAAATATGAATATATTGGTAAAACTGAACTCAATGCTTCCACACAAAAAATGTGCTCTAAAAGAACACAAATTC
>NW_008361690.1:0-200 GCF_000622305.1 Nannospalax galili
ACACATGCACATGCACACACAAATACACACATACACATGCACACAGTCATACAAATATACAAACACAGGCACACAAAAACACATACAAACACATACACAGATACATATACACATGCAAGCACATTCATATACATACATATACACATGCAAAGACATACATAGACATATATGCACACACAGACAGACAAAAACATATACAC
>NW_008361691.1:0-200 GCF_000622305.1 Nannospalax galili
GTCCATGGCAGGGTTTCAAAGACACAAAGCCATGTAGTAAGAATTGCAGACCTCCCATCATGCCAGCCTCTTCTAAGCCAACATGTGCACTGTTAACTGGAATCCAGCACATGTCGAGGCCTCATACCTTACCTTGCTTGAAAAGAAGTAGGATCACCCTTTTAGAAAATCAGATTCCCCACTCAGCTTTATTTCTTCAC
>NW_008361692.1:0-200 GCF_000622305.1 Nannospalax galili
TGGAAGGAGAGAACAAACCCTTGCAAGTTGTCCTCTGACCTCCACATGTGTGCTATGCATGCAGGACCCCCCACACACACACACATAATAATAACAATAATAATAATAATAAATAATAGATAGATAGACAGATAGATAGATGATAGATGATAGATGATTGATAGATATATAGATACAGTTAGATAAATGTGAGTAATTTT
>NW_008361693.1:0-200 GCF_000622305.1 Nannospalax galili
GTCCATGGCAGGGTTTCAAAGACACAAAGCCATGTAGTAAGAATTGCAGACTTCCCATCATGCCAGCCTCTTCTAAGCCAACATGTGCGCTGTTAACTGGAATCCAGCACATGTCGAGGCCCCATACCTTACCTTGCTTGAAAAGAAGCAGGATCACCCTTTTAGAAAATCAGATTCCCCACTCAGCTTTATTTCTTCAC
>NW_008361694.1:0-200 GCF_000622305.1 Nannospalax galili
GTGTTGTCACCATGCTCAATATTCAAACACAATGATCAATGTCCACCCACAACCCCCCAATGTGACATCAAAATGCTCTACTCTGACATCACAATGCTACAGTCTGCCAACACTATTGACAAATGTGCCATTATAATCCTCCCATATGTCATCTCAATGTTACAATATGAATTCACAATGTTCAATTGTGCCATCATTCT
>NW_008361695.1:0-200 GCF_000622305.1 Nannospalax galili
AACCAAAGTGATATAGTCTCACAAACTTACTATTCTCCATTCTTCCTTTCTCCTGACATTTTCCTTGCACACTTATACTTTACAACTCAGAATAACACTTTCAAGTCTCATTCTTTCTTCAATTTTAGACTATAAAAAATTATAGTTCAAACTTTCTTTCCAAATCCCATGGAACTTCTACATCCTCACATTTATCACAG
>NW_008361696.1:0-200 GCF_000622305.1 Nannospalax galili
GGATTCATTGAGATGTCCTGACAGCCAATGAACCAGATGCTCTGAACTTCATTCCCTCTGGTCTCCTACCATCACCTGCCCACCTAACCCCAAACTCCATACTGATGTTACCGACTTTTGAGACCTCCTCCCTCTTTTCCAACATCCTGGTCCAGCAGGAAGTAGCTAAAGAAGGACCACCATTGCCCCTTATCATCAAC
>NW_008361697.1:0-200 GCF_000622305.1 Nannospalax galili
CATTTTCAAAGCTCTTTAATGAACAGACTCAGACCACCCTTAATGAAGGTATAGAAAAGCCTAGAATTTGCTTTACTATATCCTTTGAGAAACCAATACAAAGTTGTCTTACTCCATATTTTTATTTTGGTTACTGAAAATATCCTTATTAATTAATTAGGTCCAGACTGGGCTTCATCAGAGGTCCCTGTAGTATGCTT
>NW_008361698.1:0-200 GCF_000622305.1 Nannospalax galili
CATGTTTCATTTTGTAAGCAGGCTATGTACTTTCTTGTGGGCTAAAAATCTATGAATTATTTTTCTTATACTGCCCTCATCATTGGGAAAAATGAGGATATCATTTTAATGATGTTTTATTGAAAAGACCTAAAAATTGTTATGTTACCTTATTTTTATCTTCTGAAAAATTCATAAATTCAGACATAATGGCAAATAAT
>NW_008361699.1:0-200 GCF_000622305.1 Nannospalax galili
TGACGGCATCCCGGGCTGGCCTCCACCGGAATGCACAGCAGGCTGGCCCAGGGCCTCTGCTTCCTGCGGTGCACACGTCACGCACCTGCTGCCTGCCGGCTACTCCTTGATGGACTGAACCCTGAGCAGGGAGCTGAAGGAAACCCTTTCTTCCTAAGTGGCTTTTCTCTGGTACTTCGTCACGGTTACTCCGATGTTCT
>NW_008361700.1:0-200 GCF_000622305.1 Nannospalax galili
GATTCTGGAGGTGGAAGAATGTCTTTTCTTTAAGGGTATAGCTTCTCATACGTCCACCACAATCCAGTGGATGGTCCAACAGAGAAGTGTATGGAATCACAAATTGGAATCAAAGGATTTCATCAATATATCACACTATACCTTGCATATATTAACTATATTATATAATTTCATTTTTTAATCTGGTATTAAGGTGAACA
>NW_008361701.1:0-200 GCF_000622305.1 Nannospalax galili
GTATAAATATAAAATCCTGATAAATTAGTGAATTAATCATTGAATTTCATGGTACCTGAATACAAAGCAAAAAACAAAAAATAAAAAACCCCACAAACTGTTTCAAAATCTCATCAATGAATAAAATTTTAGGTGCTGAGATTTAGAATATATAGATGTATGCTCTAATTACCTCAAGATAATCCATGTAGAAGTTCTGA
>NW_008361702.1:0-200 GCF_000622305.1 Nannospalax galili
CACAACTTGATGGAATGGGTTTTCTCTTTCCACCACGCAGGTCTTAGGGATCAAACTCAGGTCACCAGGGGCTGAACTATCTCACAGGCCTCAGTTCTTCCCTCCCTCCCTCCTTCCTTCCTTCTTCCCCTAAGTTGCCTTTTATCGGGCTGTTTTATCACAGTGACGGAAATGAAATGAAAACATTTCCCAAGGACTAT
>NW_008361703.1:0-200 GCF_000622305.1 Nannospalax galili
ATTGGCAAACTGGTACATTATTATTACAATAATGATGACTTGAATATAAATACCATTAGAGCTATAATAACCACAATGCACACGAACTTCGTGATTTCATTTCAAAGACTTCCCAGCACTACACACACTCAGTCACTAGCCTCCCATCCAGGCTCAGAAAGGCCGTCCCCCGTCCCCTCTTCCTCCCCTTTCTCCCCTCC
>NW_008361704.1:0-200 GCF_000622305.1 Nannospalax galili
GTGTTTTGATGTCACATTGCAGCATTTTGATGACATATTGGAGTATTTTGATGTCACATTGGAGCATTGTGACGGCACTTTGGGGCATTATGAAGGAACATTGAACATTGTTATGATTCATCGGTGCATTATTATGGCACACTGAGGACTGTGATGTCAAAATGGATCTTTTTGAAGATATATTAGAGCATTGTGATGAC
>NW_008361705.1:0-200 GCF_000622305.1 Nannospalax galili
TGATTCATTGTGTTGTCACCATGCTCAATATGCAAATATGGTGCTCAATATTCCCCCCAAAATCCCCCAGTGTGACATCAAAACCTCTAATGTGAAAAGAAAATGCTCCAATGAGCCAACACTATGGCCCCATGTGCCATTATATAGCACCAATGTGCCATGACAATGTTACAATATGAGTTCAAAATGTTCCATTGTGT
>NW_008361706.1:0-200 GCF_000622305.1 Nannospalax galili
GCTGACATAACCTGGAAACATGGCTTGATCACAAGAGTGGCCTCATTTGTGAACACAAATATCTTCAACAACAAACCCAGAGTTCTCTCTGTACCATTCTGTTTTGAACCTCAAACAAGCAACACCAATTCAAAGATATATAAGTGTACGACTTTGTGTGATATACTTTTAGAAGAATGTCATCCTTTATATTAGCACAT
>NW_008361707.1:0-200 GCF_000622305.1 Nannospalax galili
CAATCTTGTTTATCTTTTCAAAGAACCAGCTCTTGGAATTATTGATTCTCTGTATTGTTTTCTTTGTTTCAATTTCATTAATTTTTGTTATTTATTCTTTTCTGCTGGGTTTGGGTGTCATTTGCTGGTGCTTTTCAACTGTGTTGAGATGCAATGTTAAGTTATTTATTTGTGTTCTTTCCGATTTTTTGATGTAGGCA
>NW_008361708.1:0-200 GCF_000622305.1 Nannospalax galili
GGATGCACTGGCTCAGCTAGACAGTATAGTTAACCAATAGCCATTCCCCACGCCCAGCTAACCAGCAGACTGACCAGTACCCAGGGACAGGGGTGCACCTTCAAAGGCTGCTTTTCCCATGTTCTGCACACACAGTCCTAGAGAAGTTGGCAGCCTATGTAGATTTCTGAATCAGTCTTTAAATGTCTCTCCCCATGTCA
>NW_008361709.1:0-200 GCF_000622305.1 Nannospalax galili
GCATGCCTTTAACCCAAGCACTTGGGAGGCAGAGCCAAGTAGATCTCTGTGAGTTCCAGGTCAGTCTGGTCTACATAGAGAGTTCCAGGCCAGCTGGGACTACAGTGAGACCTTGTCTCAAAAAGAAAAAACAACAACCCCCCACCGACAAATCTATCATAGAGTTGTGGCTAAGTAACTGTTAATCTTAATTTTTTTTT
>NW_008361710.1:0-200 GCF_000622305.1 Nannospalax galili
CCGCAGCAGGATCCCAGCCTGCAGCCCCGGGGCCGGGCCCAGGCGTTCGGGGCAGTCACCTCTACCGCCGGCCTTCGTGCCTGCCGGGCCCGGGACTCCCGGTGTAGACCAGGACCTGCGGGTCCAAGGAGAGCGACGTCCGACCCGCAGGTCCGTCCGGGGCTCGCCGCCCCCGAGCGCTGGGGTCGGAGTCGGCTCTC
>NW_008361711.1:0-200 GCF_000622305.1 Nannospalax galili
GGAGGGCTTTCTCTCTTCAAGGCCCCATCCTGCTGCCTCTGGGGTGATGCTCTGTCTCTCCTATGCTCTCCTTCCTCAAGGCCTCCTCATGGAACCCATGGCCACAAGGCTTTCTCCTAATGAAGCTCATTCTGAAGAGCGACTTATGGCAGCTCCTTTCCTGAACCTGTTGCTCTCTTTCTTTGCTGCTACAGTAGTCT
>NW_008361712.1:0-200 GCF_000622305.1 Nannospalax galili
GCAGAGGTACCCAAGGCAGCACAGCCCCACTGCGCTTCCATATCCTTTGTGTTTCCTTTTCCTACCTCTACTCCAGCCTGTAGCTAGTACTGAACAGTGGTGCTACTAACAGACTAAGAAACACAAGAAAGTCCAGGCAGGACAAATAGACTGAAAATCACACTGATCGACAATGTAGAAAGATCCTTTGTTTATTAATG
>NW_008361713.1:0-200 GCF_000622305.1 Nannospalax galili
GCAGAGGTACCCAAGGCAGCACAGCCCCACTGCGCTTCCATATCCTTTGTGGTTCCTTTTCCTACCTGTACTCCAGCCTGTAGCTAGTACTGAACAGTGGTGCTACTAACACACTAAGAAACACAAGAAAGTCCAGGCAGGACAAATACACTGAAAATCACACTGATCGACAATGTAGAAAGATCCTTTGTTTATTAATG
>NW_008361714.1:0-200 GCF_000622305.1 Nannospalax galili
TACCCAAAATAATCTTCTGATCCAATTCAATCTCTAGCAAACTTCCATGATTTTTTTAAATTATTTCTATTTTATGTGTATGACTGTATTGCATGCGTGTAAGTGCATCCATGTTGTGCAATGGCCAGGGAGGTCAGAAGAGGGCATCAGATTCCTGGAACTGGAGTTACAGATAGTGGTTAGCCACCATGTGGTGCTGG
>NW_008361715.1:0-200 GCF_000622305.1 Nannospalax galili
TCAGCTCATTTCCTGTGTCATGATAGGAAATACTCCTCCAGGAACAGGGAACACAGGGCTCCCTCTCTGAGCCTGAGGATCAAGGCCCGACACAGCACAGGTCAGCTCTAGGGTAAGCTGGTGTTCTCTCTGGGGAGGCAACCCTATCGGCCTTGGTGCTCACAGTGAGCTCAGGAAGAATAAACCACAAAAACAGAAAA
>NW_008361716.1:0-200 GCF_000622305.1 Nannospalax galili
AGAGTCAATGTAGCCATTTCATGGGTCTCTAGTGTATGTTTCTTAAAAGAAATCATTTCATGATGCAAACGTATTCATGGGGAAGAAAAAAGCAACAGTGACTGGTAATTCTTGGAGGAGCAGGCTGCTACTATTTGTAAAGATGGCACGCTCCCATATGCCCCCTCCCCAGCAGCACAAAATGCAGGGCAACACCTCAG
>NW_008361717.1:0-200 GCF_000622305.1 Nannospalax galili
ACTCTCTCTAGATCATGGAATTCAGGTTATGAAAGTGGTCAGAAGGGAATCCATAAAGGAAGTTGTAGCTTTAAATTTTCTAGCACCAGAGAAGCAGCTGCTTAAAGTTGAGATTACCAGCTAACAGCCCACAGGCACCTTCAACAGGAAATTTCTTGAATGGACCAAGGCTGATAGCTTGATTCTCTTGATTTTTTTTT
>NW_008361718.1:0-200 GCF_000622305.1 Nannospalax galili
GTCCTGAGTTTCAGATGCTTTGCAAGTTCACCTGGTTACATCTCTAACTTTCGGCCCAATGCCTACTGCGGGTGCACTGACCTTTTTCTTTTTTTTTTTCAGTTGCAGACCAGAACCAGTCTGAAAACTTGAGTCTTTTACTTAGAAGGCATGCCCATATGAGACTTCGACCCTTCAAATACGTTCACCGCTACTTTTTG
>NW_008361719.1:0-200 GCF_000622305.1 Nannospalax galili
ACACACATACACATAAAATAAAAATAATAAAATATTTTTAAAAGGTCTGAGAACTATTAAATACCTTTTGTTGCTGTTGTTGCTGTTTTTTGAAACAAAGTCCCCTGTAGTCCCAGCCAGCCTAGAACTCACTGTGTAGATCAGGCTGGCCTAGAGTTCACAGAGATCTGCCTGCCACTGCTTCCCAAGTGCTGACAGTA
>NW_008361720.1:0-200 GCF_000622305.1 Nannospalax galili
TTAGAATGATATTGGCTGTGGGTTTGTTGTATTTAGCTTTAATTATGTTGACTTATGTTCCCTCCAGTCCAATTCCCTACAGGACTTTTAGCATGAATGCATGTTGGATTTTGTAAAAGGCTTTTCTGTTTCTAATGAGATAATCATATGATTTTTGTTGTTCATTTCATTCATACGATTGATTACAGTTATTGATATAT
>NW_008361721.1:0-200 GCF_000622305.1 Nannospalax galili
TACAGCCTGCTGCCGTCCAGCCTAGAAAGGTGGATGTCACACAGCGATGCTGTTGGCCAACATACAAGCCAGTGCTTCTGTCTAACCCCCTTCACCACAGTTCACCATCCTCTAGAATGTTCTGCAGTCTCCCTGTCAGTGATATGATAGAGCTGTACTTGGGATCAGAGACTGGCAAACATTCCTCTAGAAGGGATACC
>NW_008361722.1:0-200 GCF_000622305.1 Nannospalax galili
AATGTTTCACTCACCTGCATTCATATACATAGACATATACATATTCATATATGTATTCATAAACTCATGTACATACCTGCATACACAGATGCAGAATTCCAGGTTTTATATTGGCTCTAATGTTAAACATTTGGGAAAATGTGGATATGTTTAACCATCTGACTGTCAGTTCTTGGATAACTGGTGTACTGCAATAGGCA
>NW_008361723.1:0-200 GCF_000622305.1 Nannospalax galili
CACCTGCCCCCTCTGACAAGAAGAAGGTCATGTCACCTCCCCTTCTTATGTGCAGATGGTCGTGTCACTTGCCAACTCTGACCTGCAGATGGTCGTGTCTCCTGCTCCCTCTGACATGCAAAAGGTCGTGTCACCTGCCCCCTCTCACGTACAGAGGGTTGTGTCACATGCCGCCTCTGAGGTTCAGATGGTCGTGTCAC
>NW_008361724.1:0-200 GCF_000622305.1 Nannospalax galili
GACCAACAATATTTATCGGTCTTCCCCTTCCCTCTTACATGAGGCAAAGTCTCTACCTTGTTTGGCACTTGACTACTAATCCTGGCTAGGAGGCCTGAGAACTTCTGTGGAATATTCCATTCTCTGTCTGCTATGTCACCTTAAGAGCTCTGGGATTATAGGCACATTCCGCAGTGCCTGGATGGTACATGAGTTCTGGG
>NW_008361725.1:0-200 GCF_000622305.1 Nannospalax galili
ATTTATCAATGCACATTGGAAAGAGGGACAAAGAGATCCAGTGAGCACCTCTCAGATCCATCTTCAGGGTCCTGGCATGAGGTTTAGATTTAAGTAGAGGGCCAGAGTTATGCATAGCTAAGCAGCTGCAGTGAAGGTGTGGTCCCACTCACCATTGTCTGTCCTGAAAGGTGCTCAGACAAATTGTGAATCTCTTTCCA
>NW_008361726.1:0-200 GCF_000622305.1 Nannospalax galili
CACACACACACACACGCACACCAAATAAATAGATAAAAATGTAATAAAAATGGTTATGAAATACTTCTTCACCTAGTTCAATTTGAAAGACTGAATGCCAACCAGATCATATGTGGACGTAGAACTCTGGCCCACAATCTCAATTGACTTACCCAGAAAACTGGCTCCCTGTATCCACAGTTAATCAACCACTCTGGCAG
>NW_008361727.1:0-200 GCF_000622305.1 Nannospalax galili
ATTATTTAAGTTTAAACAAATATATATTTATTATTTATTCTTTTTTATTTTTATTTTATTTTTTTATTTTATGTGTACGAGTATATTGCCTGCACGTATGTGAGTGCACCCATGTCATGAATGCTGTGGACGTTAGAAGTGGCAGAAGTGGGCTTCAGATTCCCCTGGAACTGGAGTTAAGGATGATTCATAGCTGCCAT
>NW_008361728.1:0-200 GCF_000622305.1 Nannospalax galili
TAAAAGTTAACTCCAAATGGATCAAAACCTCAATATGAAACCTGAAATTATGAAACTGCTAGGCACCCTCCGTGACACAGGTGTAGGAAAGGACTTTCTAAATCAGATGTCAGTTGCTCAGGCACTAAGGTCAACAATTAACAAGTGGAACCTCATTAAACTAAAACACTTCTGTACAGCAAAAGAAACAACCAAGGAAG
>NW_008361729.1:0-200 GCF_000622305.1 Nannospalax galili
TCCAAAATCCCTCTTCTCCCTTATGAGGTGAACCAGGTAGCTGCCCGGCACGTTGACCAGCATCAGGGTGATGCCTGGGACCCATACCAGGATAGCCAAGCTTGTGGTGCCCCAACACTTGTGCAGGTGGCATGTTTTCTCACTGAAGATTAAGGTATTATTTATCTCTGAAAGAGAATCAGTGACTAGGAAGAAAGGGG
>NW_008361730.1:0-200 GCF_000622305.1 Nannospalax galili
AGACTCAGGGTCTGATTCAGAGCCTAAGCTGAACATGGAGAAAGAAACTTGCGATCAGGGAGGGTGGGATGAATTCTCAACCCTGCTGCATGCAGCTTGTCTGTACTTACAGACATCCATATGTACACCTCCCCACACACCCACACACCCACACACACACCCACAATTTTTGCCATGTTGCAACATTAAGAAGGGAGGTT
>NW_008361731.1:0-200 GCF_000622305.1 Nannospalax galili
AAGATAAAATCTGTAAATAAATCAATTTATAAATAAAAAAATAATCTGTCCAAATTACTCATGTTTACCCCAGTGGCTCTAGAACACACATGTATAGTACTGTCCCCCTTAGTAATATTACATAGTAAGGAATGCATAGCAAAACAGATGCCAATAAAAATTCTTTATATATAAGCATTGAGAGAGAGAGAGAGAGAGAG
>NW_008361732.1:0-200 GCF_000622305.1 Nannospalax galili
ATCCTGTGAACAAGCTGTTGTTGGTGCTAAACTGGTGAATGTTGTCAAGCAGTGCAGTGTGAAAAGTCTGAGGTTGCAGACACATGTCGTCTGCATAAGACCTGAACATGGAAGAGTGGTGCTAGTTAGGAGGGAGGGGAGGGTCACTGTGAGGAGGGAAAACGTGCACAGGCCTGTGCTCCCACCCTCTCCCAACCCTA
>NW_008361733.1:0-200 GCF_000622305.1 Nannospalax galili
GGAGGGAGTGAAAGTTGAGGTTCCAGGCTGGGTGGCAGGCCGCTCTGCATCCTTGCTGGAGTTCAGGAGGCTTGTTCAGGACTGACCCTGTCCCTCCACAGATGGGGACAAAATTGCGGTGTACATCATTAAGTCTCGGGTGGACGGCCACTACATATTCTACACTGCAGGAGAGCGGCATGGGCATCAGTTCCGAATGG
>NW_008361734.1:0-200 GCF_000622305.1 Nannospalax galili
TCTGCACGTCAGAGGTGGCAGGAGACACGACCGTCTGCTGGTAAGAGGTTGCAGGTGACACGACCTTCTTTATGACAGAGGGGCAGATGTCACGACGATCTGCAAGTCAGAGGGGGCTGGTAACAAGACCATCTACACCTTAGAAGGGTCAGGAGACACGACGATCTGCACGTCAGAGGGGGCAGGTGACACGACCATGT
>NW_008361735.1:0-200 GCF_000622305.1 Nannospalax galili
TAGGTGCTTAACACAAGTCACCAAATATGTGCACGTGCCATCTGGCCTGTCTATCAACCGGTCCAGAGCTAAAGGTAGTGATTCCCTAAATAAAACTATCCAGAACTCACTCAGTAGAGAGTGACATCATGAAGACAGAAGGCGCCCTGGGCTTGCAACAGTCACAGATTTTTGGGAGAAGCAGAAAGTGGGCCTGTGTA
>NW_008361736.1:0-200 GCF_000622305.1 Nannospalax galili
TTTATTTTTTTGATTCATGGAGATCTTTGAGATTCTAATTAGGCTATAGACGCTTTACATAGGAAAATTCATGTATATATAGACACAAAAATTTGCCAAGAATATTAGAGGATCTGTGAGGCTCATGAAACCTACCACGGAGTATAAGATCTAACTCTAAATCATTGTCTTTTGGAGAGTTACAAGGGCCTTTCTGGTTT
>NW_008361737.1:0-200 GCF_000622305.1 Nannospalax galili
CACGACAACTTACCTTATAGTCAAATCGACATATGCAAGTGGGCATGGTAGAGAGAAACAGAATTTTCTTCCCAGTTCTGGTCCAAACTGAAAATAAAACCATTTCTTTTGTCTATACTCTCTCCCTGGCTTTTGATAAAATGGCAAGCAACTGACCCAAAACTGATCTGTTTTGAGGCTGTTGCTAGCACCTAGTGCAT
>NW_008361738.1:0-200 GCF_000622305.1 Nannospalax galili
CACATACTCATAAGACTCATAAACCGTCCATTTGCCTTTGACTGTGAAGTGTCCTCATCTTTTGCTAGCATTGTGTTTTAATTGGATTGTCTTCCCATCGAATGAGAAATTTTATTTTCTATTTTATTTATTTTTAATTTTATGTGTACGAATGTATGCCTGTACATGTGTAAGTGCACTGGAGTCCTGCAGTACCCACG
>NW_008361739.1:0-200 GCF_000622305.1 Nannospalax galili
TACCTATGCCTCCTTCCATTTCCAATTGGATGAGTGTCCCCCAAAATATAGCAAAATGGGTCACTGGCATAAAAAAATTATCTGCTACGCAGTTTGCAATGCTTTGGTCTGATTTGGGATACATGAGGACATTGCCTACATGAATTAATAAGGTAAAACAGACCTGTGACTGTACCCAGTCCAGCCCAGTTCTGGCTTCT
>NW_008361740.1:0-200 GCF_000622305.1 Nannospalax galili
TCAGAAATAGGGTTTTGAATCTACCTTTAAAAAGATTCAAGAATGTTGCCATATAATTAATAATATACTAAAAGTAAAAAGGAATTTTGTTTCACAATATTATGCACATTGAAAGACTGTTTCTTATAACCCAGAAAGATTAATGTCAACCAAATGAGAAAGTAGCAATTAATGGAGGGAACTCTGGATGCCAGAATATG
>NW_008361741.1:0-200 GCF_000622305.1 Nannospalax galili
GACCATATTCTTGGATGATGATCAGTGATGTTAATCTTCAGTACATCAGTTTTGCACTGGGCACTAATTTGAAGGGATAAAGCTGCTTGATGAGTTATGGGGTAAGACCCAGGACAGACATACCCTCAAAAGGGGTCCAGGGGATTTCATTTTACCAGCGTAGTCAATGGATAGTGAAGTGGGAAATCGCACCTTTTAGC
>NW_008361742.1:0-200 GCF_000622305.1 Nannospalax galili
GAGGGCAGGTGACACGACCATATTCATGTCAAAGAGGGCAGGTGACACGACAACGTGCACGTCAGAGAGGGTAGGTTACATGACCATGTGCACGACTAAGAGAGCATGTTACAGCACCATATGCATGTCAGCGGGGACAGGAGACACTTCCATTTACACATCAGTGCGGCAGGTGACATTACCCTCTGCAGGTCAGAGGG
>NW_008361743.1:0-200 GCF_000622305.1 Nannospalax galili
ATATAACACAAATTATAAGAAAACAGGACATTTATGGAGTATGTGGTTTTCATCATTTTATATTTAATTGTATAAAAAATGTAAATGCACAGTGGACAAGTACATATAAGTACAACTGAAAGTCTCAGACGATATAACTAATTTACTGCAAAAATGTATATGATAAAATTTGGCTCAAAAACAATTAAATAAAGTGACTA
>NW_008361744.1:0-200 GCF_000622305.1 Nannospalax galili
TTCAAGAGCATGAGTACTTGTTAAAGTAAATATTAAGGCATATGACCTTAAAACCAGTGTTCATGAAGAAGAGTTGGAGGATGTATTTAGAACTGATCCACTCCTGTAGTTTCTGAGTTAGATACAATAACCCACTAATATGATAATAGGGCAATGTTCCTGTTCAGAATATTAATGTGAACATCTCTCTAACATACCAG
>NW_008361745.1:0-200 GCF_000622305.1 Nannospalax galili
CATGCTAATGTGCCTAACTAAAGACAGACTTGGGGATTGGAGAGATGGCTCAGCAGTTGAGTGCTTGCTGCTATTGCAGTTTTCCTGAGTTTGGTTCCCTATGCGGGATGGCTCACAACCACCTCTAACTCCAGCTCCAGGGAATCCAGCGCCCTCTTTTGTCCTCTGTTGATAGCCGAATGCATGTGTATATACACATA
>NW_008361746.1:0-200 GCF_000622305.1 Nannospalax galili
GGCTGCATCTCAAGGAGAGAGAGTCATCATCACCTGCAGTGCCAGCTCAAGTGTAATCACTAGTAGATTGCACTGTTACCAACAGAAGCCAGGATTCTCTCCCAAGCTCCTGATTTATGGCACATTGATACTGGCTTCTGGAGTCCCAACCTGCTTTAGTGGCAGTGGGTCTGGAACCTCTTACTCTCTGACAATCAGCA
>NW_008361747.1:0-200 GCF_000622305.1 Nannospalax galili
CTTAACTGCTGACCCATTTCTCCTGGCCCAAGAGAGATATTCTTTTTTTTAATATTCTTTTTTTTAGAAGAAGTGTATCATTACAGCTTTAATATGCATATAACTGTATTAATTCAACAGCAAACCTAAAAATTTTAGAGCCGCTTTTGAAAGAGTTGTATCTTTGCTCTGGTATATTATTTAATAAAATTTTTTTCATT
>NW_008361748.1:0-200 GCF_000622305.1 Nannospalax galili
GTCTTCCTGTTGCCCCTGGCCTGGAACTCAATATGTAGACCAGGCTGGCCTCCCTCTTGCAGAGATCCCCTGGCCTCTCATTGACTGCTGGGGTTTAAAGGTGTGTTCCACCCTGTCTGGCTCATCCTCTATTTTAAAGTAATAGTTTACTGTATAAAAGTAATTTCAGGGGGCTGGAGAGATGGCTCAGAGGTCAAGAA
>NW_008361749.1:0-200 GCF_000622305.1 Nannospalax galili
TTTTTTTAAGATTAATTTTTATTGTTTTAAACTATGTGTCTGTGAATATGTCTGTGTGAGGGTATGTGTACATGAGTGCTGGTGCCCATAGAGCCCATAGACATCAGATCCCCCTGCACAGGTGGTTGTGAGCCACCCAATGTAGGTACTGGGTAATAAACTTGGGTCTTCTACAAGAGCAGTATACGCTCTTGACTGCT
>NW_008361750.1:0-200 GCF_000622305.1 Nannospalax galili
CTAAGTACACCGAATGGAGAGAACATACTGAAAGCTACAAGAGAAAAACAATTTACACATAAAGGAAAACATATCAGATTATATCCAAATTTTCAGTGCACACTAGCAGGCCAGAAGACCTGGAACAAAGTATTTCACATTCAAAATGATCACAGATGCCAACTCAAAATATTTTACCCAGCAAACCTATCTGTCCTTCA
>NW_008361751.1:0-200 GCF_000622305.1 Nannospalax galili
TTGGGACCTGGGTCCCCTGGAAATCTAAAAGACTGGGGTGCAGAGTGGTGGCTCCCTTTGTTCAAAGAATAATACTTCTACTTATCACAGCCCCTCCCAGGTCAGCAGCTTCTGTGAGACACTTTAACCCTAAGGGACACATCTACAATGCAACCTCTATACACAGGATGAATGCATCTCTCAACTCTGCTAGAGAAATT
>NW_008361752.1:0-200 GCF_000622305.1 Nannospalax galili
ATTCTTTCCTATTCAATCATTTTATTCAATTTCAAGTAAAATTTCTAGATATAGCTAAACTATCTCAAAATAGTTGAAGAAAAGGGTCAGTTAACCACAAAAGATGATCTTCAATGAATCCTCTTTAATATTTGGTGCCATACAGTCATTTACTTTCAGGACACCGAAATTTACTAGCTTTCTATTTTAAATTTTATTTT
>NW_008361753.1:0-200 GCF_000622305.1 Nannospalax galili
GGTTGGCTTTGGTCTCACAGAGATCTGCCTGCTTCTGCTTCCCCAGTAGGCGGGATTAAAGGCCTGTGACATTATGCCTGTGCATACATTATTTTTAACTTCTGTTTTTTTCCCAAAATTTTCAATAATAATATTTTAACGTTTACAAAAACACTATTGAGAATTTCATACATACATAAAAGGTGTTTTGATCAAATTCA
>NW_008361754.1:0-200 GCF_000622305.1 Nannospalax galili
AAAAAAAATCCCACCATTGGCTGTGCACCGCAACTGGTTCTGGGATGGCTGGGAGGGCCTGATTCGGTGAAGGTGGCTGGGGGAGGCCCGTCCCGTCTGGTCCATGGGCAGCTGGGGATCCACCCCACCTCCAAGTGCTACAGCCCCACCGGCAGCAGCACTCGCTGAATCCCGGGGACAAGGGAGCCCTTAGTAAAAGC
>NW_008361755.1:0-200 GCF_000622305.1 Nannospalax galili
TATAAGGTTTTAATATGTGTGATCTGTGACTCAGTCCTCTGACCTTTTACAGGAAGTAGAGTATGAGAAAGATTATTAAGCTTACAAAGCTGCTCTCATCTCAGGATGACTATTCTATTGTAATGTCTCATAGTATTCAAAGTATTACGTAACCACTGATACTGCTATTCTCTCTTCCACTTTCCCCCACAAGGTCTTTT
>NW_008361756.1:0-200 GCF_000622305.1 Nannospalax galili
ATTGTTGGTCTTGCCAACCTTCACCTTGCCAGATTTCAGCCATTCAGTGGAGCTGATGGTCTGCTGGCATTTTCCCCTCCCAATCGCACCAAGTGCCTGAGAACCTGGTCATCCTATCGGCTACTGCATGATTCATGACATCATTCCCCCTTCCAAACCTACCAGCACCTGGTAGAATCTTGGGGCATCCATGGAGCTTC
>NW_008361757.1:0-200 GCF_000622305.1 Nannospalax galili
TATTTGGATATTCATGAGATACAGGAGTCGCTCTTAGCAGTTGGAGTATTTTCTGTGCATCCAGCTGATGTCTGAAGCCACAGACAGGATGAACCGCGTGGATATTATGCTTTTTCTATGTAACATACCTGTGATAAATGTTAATTTATAAATTAGGAATAGTAAGAGATGAACAGCAGTAGCTAATAAAATAGAAAAAA
>NW_008361758.1:0-200 GCF_000622305.1 Nannospalax galili
CTGTTATACACCATGAATTCCCTGCCACAAGAAAGGAAAACAGGAAATGTCTTCTTTGATTTTGATATCTCTCCTGCATTCATCACATACTGCATTAGCACCTTCAAGTGAACATAGCAGAGAAGCATCAGAAAATAATGTATGCAGTGGAACCTTCATTTTCTGTGCTAGGAATTCCTGACTGATTTTTTGTTGTTGTT
>NW_008361759.1:0-200 GCF_000622305.1 Nannospalax galili
TTCCATCCTGAATATTCACAGTGGAAAGAGTCTAAGCAAATGTATGCTTGGACTATTATTTTCTACACTGTTAAACTTTGTGCTTAAGAATGATAACTGGGAAGTTAAAGCACACCAATATGCTCTCTGAATTCAGGATTCGACTGTCGTCATGAAGCAACTAATGTTTGGTCTGCACATTTCACATCCTGAAGTTCTTT
>NW_008361760.1:0-200 GCF_000622305.1 Nannospalax galili
AAGAACAGAAGAAATTAGTGAATAATGGGTGAACATTTTCAAGCTCAAGTCCAGACACCAAAGCCCAGATCCAGCCCAGAGGAAATCAAGCAGGATAGGTCCCAAGAGAAAGGGTATATGCCTCACTCTCTGCTCATACTGCTGAAAATCAGAGGAATTCTGCTTAAAATGTGATAATAATAATGGCACTGTTTTGGGGG
>NW_008361761.1:0-200 GCF_000622305.1 Nannospalax galili
TTTTCACCCTTTTGTTTTTAAAGACAGCCCAGCAGGAGCTACTTTGCTCCACGGATAGATGGGGAGTGGTGTTTCGGTGTGAGGCAGAGGGGGTGAGCTGGGGAGGGGCTTTTTTGGAGGGGTTATGTGGGGGCCGTCTCAAGGTTGCATGATGACACTGCAGCCTGGGGGGCTAAAATCGAAAGCATGGGCATCTTTTG
>NW_008361762.1:0-200 GCF_000622305.1 Nannospalax galili
GTGCCACAATAAATTTGTATCTAGCTGTGAAAGAAAAAGGATCTGGGTTTGTGTTGTTAAGTGATTTATATGAGAGGTTAAGAAGATAGGACATTCTAGATAGGACATTGTTAGGAAGGAGAGATTTTTATATGATTAGAAATCATATACATTGTGTAGAAAAACAAGATTTTCTATAATTGATAACAAAGTTGCAGTCA
>NW_008361763.1:0-200 GCF_000622305.1 Nannospalax galili
AGGGTAGAGATGATTGAATCTTGGGAGGCTAGAAAACCTAGAGGAAAATACAATGCCCTCGGAAACCAGATGAGAAATGCACATACACTGTCTGAACATTAGCGCATATAACTGCTTGGCAAGGAACAGAGTACCAGACAGAAGAGACCTCCCTTTGAGTGGTTGGTGAGCATGGTCCAGGAGACTCCCAAAATAACACA
>NW_008361764.1:0-200 GCF_000622305.1 Nannospalax galili
ATTCCAAGTTAACACTGGTCATCTCAGCGGATAAATTCCAACACCTTCAAACCACAGCAATTAACTACAAAAACTTTTTATACAAGCTCTGTGAATACAACGGTCTGTTTGATAATTAATTGATGCGCTATTGAAACCTGAAGAAATTCCCATCTTGAGAGTTTTGCATTTAATATTTCTGGAGCACAGATGTCCAAGAA
>NW_008361765.1:0-200 GCF_000622305.1 Nannospalax galili
TCCTGTGGGAAGAGGGACAGTGCTTCAAGCACTCGGCTAGCTTAAAGAAAGAACTCTTTTCCGGACAGTTCTCCCCGTTACTCTGGTTACAGTTTCCTACAACGTCGTCCAGGATCAGATGTTCTAAATCTCATTATGACACCCTGAGGTCTTGGGAAAGCATGTGCTGACCTCACCAGTCTCCCAAGGAGGTCTTGTCT
>NW_008361766.1:0-200 GCF_000622305.1 Nannospalax galili
ATTTATTAGTTTATTATTATTTTTAAATTGTGTGTGTGTGTGTGTGTGTGTGTGTGTACATGAATGACAGTGACTGCCACAGTCTTAACTGCTGCTGAGTTCTCTCTCCAGTCCCCACCGCCATACTGAGTTTTTCTTTGTGATCACATCTCATTATGTAGCCCAGGCTGTCCTCAAACTCTCCATCCTTCTGTCTCAGC
>NW_008361767.1:0-200 GCF_000622305.1 Nannospalax galili
GACACAGTCTGTACCGGATCCATGTTTGGAGTTGCCACTAGGGGTGGTCATAAGCAGTGGGACCAATGCAAATGGCCCAGCATGTTATGTGTTTCCATTTTGGGTGGTGAACAAATGATTGTTATTCTCTCCTTTGGGTACTTAAGAAAAAATGAAAATAGAAATGAGTTTGCTGATGGGGTAAGGATTGCATTTAGTCA
>NW_008361768.1:0-200 GCF_000622305.1 Nannospalax galili
TCCTCCTCCTCCTCCTCCTCCTCCTCCTCTTTTTTTGAGACAAGGTCTCACTATGTAGCCCTGGCTAGGCTGGAACTTGATGTGTAGACTAGGCCAGCCTCAAATTCATACAGATCTGCCTACCTCTGCCTCCCAAGTGCCAGGATTGACACTTGGCTCATTTAAACATTTTAAAAATTATTTAGTGTGTGTGTGTGTGT
>NW_008361769.1:0-200 GCF_000622305.1 Nannospalax galili
GAGAGAGCAATTATCTTTATTTTATGCAGGAAGGATATAAGATCAGAAAATAATTTATTGAGGAAAATAATAATTATTACAGCTTTGATTCAAACCATATTTAGCTTACACTCATTCCATCATTCTTTCCCTGTACTCAAAGAAATAAATAATTTACATCAGATTACTTTAGATTACAGTCTACCTAATGATGGGCTATA
>NW_008361770.1:0-200 GCF_000622305.1 Nannospalax galili
GTGACTCACCACAGTTACAGGACATTTTGAGAGTTGTTCCATAGTCCCCTGAAACTTAGTTGACCTAGGAGGGCAAGGGGCAAAAGCTGTCCTTTAAGTCCCTCTGACCAGATTATTATAGGCCTCAAAGCATGGCTGTTAAACATCTTAATAATGTTAGTTCCATCCATCTGGTACTTTTAATTACCATGTAGATAAAG
>NW_008361771.1:0-200 GCF_000622305.1 Nannospalax galili
CCAGGGAGGCAAAGGAAAAGAAAGAATCTGAAAGAGAACAGTAGGAAACAGATGTTAATAAGGGAGATGTGGATAAAAATGGGGTTAACTTAAGGGGAGGATATGGGAGGGTTATACAAGGAACCTTCAGGATAAAGGGAAAGAAGGAACACAAGAGAGGTGGGACCATAGGAGAAGGGTATTATTAAGGGAGAAATGGG
>NW_008361772.1:0-200 GCF_000622305.1 Nannospalax galili
TCTGGGAAATTTGAGAAGCCTGCCTCAAAAGGGGTTGGGAAGAAAGCTTGGCGTGGAGCGTTTGCCTAACATGCATAGGGCCTTGGGTTCAATCCCCAGGATAGAGAGAAAAAGTACAGTGAGGGAAGAAAAAAATTAAGAAGCTCGCAGGGTGTGGTGGTGCACATCCTTAATCCCAGCACTCAGGAGGCAGAGGTAGG
>NW_008361773.1:0-200 GCF_000622305.1 Nannospalax galili
GGACTGAACCCAGGGCCTTGCAATCGCTCTACCACTGAGCTAAATCCCCAAGCCCCAGTATTTTTAACCACATATTTTTAACCATTGTAACCAGCATTTTTAAGCCATCTCTATGGCCCCTGATTTTTTTAAAATTTATTTTTATTCTCTTTTGTTTTTTTGTTTTGTTTTGTTTTGAGACAGGTTTTCACTGTGTATCC
>NW_008361774.1:0-200 GCF_000622305.1 Nannospalax galili
AACCACAGCCACCCCAAATCACAGAAGCTCAGGGTCAGGCTCATGTTGACAGTTGCTGGGATAATATTGAAGAAACATCTGAAGTACTCCTGGGTTTGAGGGTACATCTATGTGGTATGTTTACAGCAGAGAAATCCAGTCCAAGTCTCCAACAGCCAAGTTAAGGCTGAACCTCTGTTTGGACAGAGGGGAAAAGCACT
>NW_008361775.1:0-200 GCF_000622305.1 Nannospalax galili
TCACTCCAGGACCCTCCACAGCTCTGCCAGCCCCGTCACTCCAGGGCCCTCAGCCATGGGCTCTGCACCTGTCTGGGCATGACAGACAGGCGGGAGCTCTAGGGTCCTATTCAGGGACACGTGAGGTCACTGTCCCCTCCTTCCCCACCACACAGTGACTGAAAGAGCAGGCTCCTGGCCACGTGCCAGACTGTTGCCAC
>NW_008361776.1:0-200 GCF_000622305.1 Nannospalax galili
GCTGTATCCATGAAACTATCCTCAATTCCATCCTGAAGTGTGATGTCGATATCTGTAAGCACCTTTATGGCAACACAGTGCTCTCTGGTGGGACCACCATATACCGTGGCATCGCCACAGACAGGGTGCAGAAGAAATCACTGCTCTGGCTCCCAGCGCCATGAGATCACGATCATTGCTCCCCCTGAGCACAAGTGCTC
>NW_008361777.1:0-200 GCF_000622305.1 Nannospalax galili
GCTGTATCCATGAAACTATCCTCAATTCCATCCTGAAGTGTGATGTCGATACCTGTAAGCACCTTTATGGCAACACAGTGCTCTCTAGTGGGACCACCATATACCATGGCATCACCACAGACAGGGTGCAGAAGAAATCACTGCTCTGCCTCCCAGCGCCATGAGATCACGATCATTGCTCCCCCTGAGCACAAGTGCTC
>NW_008361778.1:0-200 GCF_000622305.1 Nannospalax galili
GGTTGAGTTCCAAGCACCTATGTCAAGGAGTTCACAACTGCTTGGAACTCTAACTCCAAGGGCTCTGATATCTCTGGCCTCTGTGGGTATGTGTATATCCTACCACCCCAATAATTAAAAATATTAAATCTTTTTAAAAAATGAGTTTGAAGGGCTGGAGAGATGGCTCAGTGGTTAAGAGCACTGGTTGCTCTTGTAGA
>NW_008361779.1:0-200 GCF_000622305.1 Nannospalax galili
TATTCACTTCACTGTTAATATTTCAAATTCTATATTTAGTTCTACTTTCCCGGATTTATTTTACTTTATTAATGCTATAGCAGCATGAATGTGCAAAGCATTTAAACATACTGTATAGAAACAGCACAGATGAAAAAGCCACTTCTGAACAAGTACATAAAACAGTATGAAACTATACATTGAATTAGTGGTTAGTCAAC
>NW_008361780.1:0-200 GCF_000622305.1 Nannospalax galili
TGGGAGTAAGGGCACATTCACTCCCATAGTGGCTGATGTCCCCCGCAACTTATGGGGTTGAGATGTTCTGGAGGATATGGGTGTGGTCCTTACTACAAACAATCAGGCCTTTTATGATGACATCATAGCCCATGATAACCTTGACCTCCCTGGGAGAAATCAGAGCCCTGACCAGCACCCCCAATTCTAAGGGCCACTGC
>NW_008361781.1:0-200 GCF_000622305.1 Nannospalax galili
CAAACCTAAACCTAACCCAAGAACAAATCCTAACCCTAACTCTAATGATAACCCAAACACGTGACTTCACTCTAATCCTAAAAATAAAGAGCCCTAACCATAATACTAGCCCTAACTGTAACTTAGTTTAACCATAACGGTAAATATATTCTTAGCCCTAATTCTCACACTAACTGTATCCCTAACACAAACCTAAACCT
>NW_008361782.1:0-200 GCF_000622305.1 Nannospalax galili
CCAAGTTAGTTTAATGGGGGTGGTTTGGGCAATGGGACAGTGGCCACTAGAATTGGGGGTAAGGGCTAGATGCATTTTCTGTCTGTTGGTTAGTTATACAATCATCATAAAAGGCCTTGTCGTCAGTGGTTAGAACAACATCTATGCTAGTAAGAATATCACTTCCCCACAAATTATGAGGAAGTCCTGTGGCTGAAAGT
>NW_008361783.1:0-200 GCF_000622305.1 Nannospalax galili
AAATTAACACAAAAATATTTTATCAGTTCAAAATATTCTCTTAATCCTTATGTACAACATAGTTCTTCATACTAAAATATATAAATTAATTTTAATCTCTCTTTCTGTCTCCCTCTCCCCATCTTTCCTCATTCCTGTTTTTCTCCCTCTCTATTTTCCTTACTCTCTCTTTCCATTTTCCCTAGGTGTGGCCATAGCGC
>NW_008361784.1:0-200 GCF_000622305.1 Nannospalax galili
TTTTTCTAATTATTTTTTTATGTGTATGAAGTATGTTGCCTGCATGTATGTAAGTGCACTGCTTGTATATAGTGCCTTCAGGGCCAGAAGAGGACATCAGATCCCTGAGAAGTGGAGTTGGCCTCCATGTGCGTGCTGGGAAACAAACTTGGGTCCTCTGCAAGAGCAGCCAGTACTCTTAACCGCTGAGCCATCTCTCC
>NW_008361785.1:0-201 GCF_000622305.1 Nannospalax galili
AGTCTACTTGTGTTGTAATAACGAAATACACAAAATATGGTAATTTATAGGAAAGAGGTTTATTTTTCCTTGTATTAGTGGCTTGAAAGCCCAAACTAATGAAACTTTGTGCAGTAAGACTTGATATCATAATCCAGTGGATGGCATATTACAGCAGGCTAATGGAAAAAAGTGTCCAACATTGTACCCAGAGATAAAAAA
>NW_008361786.1:0-200 GCF_000622305.1 Nannospalax galili
TCACCTGCCCCCTCTGACGTGCAGATGGTCGTGTCACCTGCCCCCGTGCAATAAAGATGATCCTGTCTCTGGCCCCTTGTGACGTCCACATGATGGTGTCACCTGCCCCCTTTGACATGCACATGGTGGTGTCACCTGCCCTCTCTGATGTTCACATGGTCGTGTCACCTGGCCTCTTTGTCGTGCACATTGTCATGTCA
>NW_008361787.1:0-200 GCF_000622305.1 Nannospalax galili
CGACCATGTGCATGTCAGAAGGGGCAGGTGACACGACCATGTGCACATCAGCGGGGGCAGGTCACAAGACCATCTGCACCTCAGAGCGGGTAGGTGACACAATCATCTTTATGGCACAGAGGGCAGGTGACACGACCATGTGAAAGACAAAGAGGGCAGGTTACATGACCATGTGCACGTCAGAGGGGGCAGGTGACACG
>NW_008361788.1:0-201 GCF_000622305.1 Nannospalax galili
AGAGGGGAATGTAATCAAAATGCATTGCATGAAACTCTCAAAGAATTAATAAAAAGAATTATAATTAAAAATAAATTTCTGTAGTACTTTGGATGAGAAATGTTATGTAAAATAAGTATGTTGTGGCTTTTCCTTTGTTTTGGGTTTTCTCAATATCTAGGGTAGTATTGTTTTTATGTTTGTGGTTTAATTTCTGTAGAA
>NW_008361789.1:0-201 GCF_000622305.1 Nannospalax galili
ATCAAGGCCCAGCAAAGGGGACTTGCAGCCAAGCCTGGCAACCTGAGTTCTATCCTCAGAACCCACATGATGGAAGAGGAAAACCAACTCCCAAAAGCTGTCCTCTGACCTCCATGTGTGCACCATGACACCCATACATTAAATAAACAAAAATGTAAAGAAAAGAGTACTTAGTGATGCTATGCCACATTTTCCACAATG
>NW_008361790.1:0-201 GCF_000622305.1 Nannospalax galili
GCATAATCCCTCACAGTCATGCCCAGAGGCTAAATCATCCCTCACAAATGTACCTGGAGGATGTCTCCCAGGTAATTCCAGAGCCTGTCAAGTTGACAACACTCACTGTCACATAGAGTAAAAATGGTTGTGAGGAAAGAAAAGAGCAGGATGAGGCAAGAAAAAGTGAATCCTTTCCCTAGCATCCTGAGGAGAGAGTCA
>NW_008361791.1:0-201 GCF_000622305.1 Nannospalax galili
TTACCCTCTCTGGTCTGTCTTTTTCTGCTTGCTGCCTTTTCTATTTGGGGGATTCTAAACATGGGGAGTACTTCATGAAAGGTTGTTGAGTGACTGAATGACTTCCTTCTGGTAGTGGGGACTATGGGAGTCAGCTACAGCTAAGCTCTACAAGGGTGAAGAGGAGAATGGAGTAGGTTCAAGATCTTGCTGCATAGAAAG
>NW_008361792.1:0-201 GCF_000622305.1 Nannospalax galili
TTCTTGTTACCTTTCTTCTCTCTCTTAAGCAACCTAATGACCTCTACTGCCCGGAAGCCACATGTGAGCATAGATATGACAGAAATTGAGAGGTACTTGGATACCTTGTGTGTGGGCAGACTGGACTGTGATTGGTCCACCCATTGTACTTTACCCCAGTATCTGCCATAAGTTCTAAAACCCCCTAGACTAGCAGCTGAG
>NW_008361793.1:0-201 GCF_000622305.1 Nannospalax galili
TATTATAAGACAATAGAAACTGTTAAAAATCTGTTGTTTCTTGATTTGATCAAGAATTCAAGATGAAAGACAAAACAAAAATTGTAAGAGGATTAGGACATATCACTGAAATCTGTGGTTTGCACCTCAAATACCCTGAGGTAAGATAGTAAAATAGATAAAGACGTTTACCTGCACAATTCAGAGCACATGAAAAAAAAA
>NW_008361794.1:0-200 GCF_000622305.1 Nannospalax galili
CTGAATCTCCTTTAGCACCATGACTGTCCCTGGTTGTTGAGCAGATGCCCTCCTCCCTGTGAAGGACATGGAGCCATAGGACTGCAGGCAGGCCCCAAGTTTTCCAGCTAGCAGAGGTCCCTGGGTGTTGTGATGGTATGGATCTGTCCGGCTGCCTTCCTGGAAGGAAAGTGACTTTGCTGTGTCCTTGACTTGTTTCC
>NW_008361795.1:0-201 GCF_000622305.1 Nannospalax galili
TGGCATCACATCAGCCCTCTTTGATGTCCATGCCTCAAATCTTCACCACAGCAGTAGAACATGTCCTGTTGGAAAGCCCACCTGTCTTTCATCCTTGCCCTGTGGCCACCTCATTCATGGTTCACTGTTCACATGTCATATCAACAGAGCCCCCAGTTCTGTAGGGATAATCCTGTCCATCAGTGCCTGTACACCTGAAGG
>NW_008361797.1:0-201 GCF_000622305.1 Nannospalax galili
CCTGAGAACCTGTGTGCAATTCTGGATTAGTTACTTAATTTTGATATAACTCTCCATTTCTTCACCCATACAAAGAACAGTAATAATGACTACTTATGGTGCATTTTGCTATTGTTAAGCAGCATTCTCTACTTTTTCCTTCTGGATACTCAGTGGACTGAACATTTCTCAACACTCCTGCAATTGGAAGAAGCCATGTGG
>NW_008361798.1:0-201 GCF_000622305.1 Nannospalax galili
CCTGTCAGTGAAAACATTGTAGGCTTTTACTAAAAGCTCCCTTGGCCCCGGGATTCAGCGAGCCCTGCTGCCGGCAGGGCTGTAGCACTCGGGGGTGGGGTGGATCCCCAGTCGCACATGGACCAGACGGGAAGAGCCCCCTCAGCCACCTTCCCAGAACCGGGCCTTCCTAGCCATACCAGAACCGGTTGCAGTGCACAG
>NW_008361799.1:0-201 GCF_000622305.1 Nannospalax galili
CTTTAAGATGACAATCATTTAGGGGTTTTAACACAAAATGAACAAAATATGAATTTACTAACTACATTTGTCATACATTGGCAACCTCTTTACATCTAAAGAGACTACATGTTGGATGTGATGACTCCTTTGTCCTTTGAGTCCCTATATTCACAGAAAAGTCAAACAAAATGAGAGAATGATTCCTGTTCCTTACTGTAA
>NW_008361800.1:0-201 GCF_000622305.1 Nannospalax galili
GAGGGAGAGGAAGGGTAGCTGGTGGGTTAACCATAACTAAGGATACATGAGAAAGCCTTGTGGAAACCCACTGGTTTGTAAGCAAATTTCAAGATCTATTGCAAGAAATGCACAAAATTCAATAAAAATATACATTGAAAAGAAAAATGATTAATAAATGAAATCCAATGGAGGTAGCCTGCTTAGGTGGACAATACAGGT
>NW_008361801.1:0-201 GCF_000622305.1 Nannospalax galili
ACAGTGTTGAATGTCCCCTCACAATGCTCCAATGTGTTATCTCAATGATCAATGTTCCCTCAAAATTCCCCAATGTGTCATTACAATGCTCAGTGTGCCATCACAATGCCTCAATGTGTCATCTCAATGCTCAATATGGTACCAGAATGCATTATTGTGAAGTCACATTGTAACATTGTGATGGCACACTGGAGCATTCTG
>NW_008361802.1:0-201 GCF_000622305.1 Nannospalax galili
TGCAGAGGACCACTGCTCTGTCCTCACAGCATCAGTGGTCCACTATGAACTCGTCTCATGGCGTAGACATGTATCTGCTCTGCACAGTGGTCCACTATGAACTTGTCTCATGGTGTAGACATTTGTCTACTCTGCACAGTGGTCCACTCTGAACTCGTCTCATGGCATAGACATTTATCTGCTCTGCACAGTGGGTTTCCT
>NW_008361803.1:0-201 GCF_000622305.1 Nannospalax galili
ATCACAGTGTTAAAATATGATTTCACAATGTTCCATTGTTACATCACAATAATCCATGGTGCCATCAGGAGGGGGGAATTCCAGATGCCTTTATAAGCTCTGTAATACCTGTAATAAATGCATCCCCGCTTGACTAGTCTACCCTTTGCATCTGATTCTCCCTTGTACTGGGGGCAGCATGGCCTGGCAAATGGTGTGCTT
>NW_008361804.1:0-200 GCF_000622305.1 Nannospalax galili
CACCAACATTTATTGACATTTGTTTTCTTGATCTTAGCCAATTTGACTGAGATAATATGAAATCTTACAGTAGTTCTAACTCCTTAAAATTTTTTTTTTTTTGGTTTTTGATGCAGGGTCTCCCTGTGGCCCCAGCTGTCCTGGAACTCATTATGTAGATCAAAGGCTGGCATTGAACTCACAGAGATCCACCTGCCTCT
>NW_008361805.1:0-201 GCF_000622305.1 Nannospalax galili
AGCTATATATAATTTGAATTTTTGGAAACTTTAACTGTGTTGTCACCTTTGAGAAAAGTATCCCAGTTTACCACGTTGAGTTGGCATTTTATAAGAATTAATAGCCATATGGTCTAGAAACATTAAGCTTAACTTTTTTCCATTTACATAGGGGTACCAGACTATATTAAATATGTAAGGTCTTATCTTTGTGGGTTTAAT
>NW_008361806.1:0-201 GCF_000622305.1 Nannospalax galili
ATTCTGGCTATTAAAATCATTGCTAGATAGATCCTTTTTCTTATTAATATTAATACTGACCTTATTTTGTTTTCTGTGTTGCTAATGGACGATTCCTTTGGGACATGATATGTTCATCAGTTACTCTTTAAAATTTTATTCTGACTTCTCTTCCCATGAATGAGAGTGTCTTTCTCTTCTGTGTATCCTGTTCACTTCCAT
>NW_008361807.1:0-201 GCF_000622305.1 Nannospalax galili
TGCCCTGGGTGCCAGCCGCTCTTCTGCTCGATTGGTGCTGGGTGCTGTTTCGGGGCACTACTCCTCTGCCTGCGGCCGCTGTCCATTCACATGGTGCTGATCGCGCGGGCGCCGCCCTTCATTCCTCGCTGCAGCCGCAAGCTGTGGCCGCTCTTCTGCTCCCCTAGCACTGAGGCCACTCTTCTGCTCAATCTGTGCTGC
>NW_008361808.1:0-201 GCF_000622305.1 Nannospalax galili
CTCTTTCTTTGACTAAAATCTGGTTATGTCATTTCTTGCATAGCCATTTCACGTGTCCTTTACTCTGAGACTCAAATCCACACTTCCAATCCTGCGGTACATAACTCATTCCTTCATCTATCCACAATCTTCTAGTGGCCTGGCAGGACTAGATTGGGGTGACTATCCGTGGTTCTCACTCATTCAGTTTTAGCTGTTAGA
>NW_008361809.1:0-201 GCF_000622305.1 Nannospalax galili
TTTTTTGAGACAGGGTATCCCTGTAGTCCCAGCTGGCTGGCCTTGATCTTACAGAGATCTACCTCCCGAGTGCTAGGTTAAAGGCATGTATCACCATGTCCAGGCAATATATCATTCTTTATAGAACACATGTCAGGGTCACTCAGAGACGACCAGAGTCCACTCCTCTTGATGCTCAGAACCAGGACTCCTGTGACCCAA
>NW_008361810.1:0-201 GCF_000622305.1 Nannospalax galili
TACCAAAGTATCAGAAAGCTAAAATCACATTCTGCAGAAAGAGAATCTACACGCGCCCCCAACAGCAATGTTTTTCCTCTAAACAACCAGAAGCCAAAGAACTAGTCAATCAAGGCCTATGTGCAGGGTATACATCTCGGTCTGCCCCAGTGCTGTTGTGCTCACTATTAGGTAAATAGCAAAGTAAGATTTACTGAACGC
>NW_008361811.1:0-201 GCF_000622305.1 Nannospalax galili
AGCTGGAGACTCTGAGATATGGGTTCTCTTTGAGGGTCTCCATCTATATGTCTACATACTGACACTTGACTGTACTTTGCTTGGCAGGGGTCTAATATTATTTTTGGTTTTCTTACTTAGAATGTGCATGAATAATTTGAAGAATATTGTGATTTTCACCAATAAATCTTAATGGATATTTATAACAATAAATTCATTATT
>NW_008361812.1:0-201 GCF_000622305.1 Nannospalax galili
TAGCCCTAACCCTAACCTTAGCATAACCCTAAACCCAAACCTAAACCTAAATCTAACCCAAACCATAGCACTAGCCCTGAACCTAACCCTAACCTTACACTCAACAATAATCATAACCCTAAACCTACCCTAGACCTAACCTTAACCCTCAATCTACTGTAGCCCTAGCCCTATACCTAACTCTAACACTAGCCTTAAACC
>NW_008361813.1:0-201 GCF_000622305.1 Nannospalax galili
CACATGGTGTGTTTGCTGCTTGGATACCAGTGCATATCAAGGCATCAGATATATTTTTTAATATCTCTGTCTAAATGATTTTTTTTTCTACTTGGTCCGGTAGTGCTTTAGGCCTAGGTCTTAATGTCATCTTTTACCAACTTCTCCTAGATGGAAAAGACTTCTCTTCCATGCCCTAAATGCCCTGTCTGCAATAGAATA
>NW_008361814.1:0-201 GCF_000622305.1 Nannospalax galili
ATTGGCACATGGGGTGATAGTGTTGGCACGTTGGAGCATTGTGATGTCATACTCAAGCACTGTTACCTCACAATGGATTATTTTTATGTCACATTGTAACATTGTGATTTCACAGTGGATCATTGTGATGTCACATTGGAACACTGATAAGTCAAATTGTAACAATGTCATGATATATTGGAGCAATATAATGTCACACGT
>NW_008361815.1:0-201 GCF_000622305.1 Nannospalax galili
GTTAAAACCTTTTCACATCAGTTAACGTAATCAAGAAAATTCCTCATAGGTGTGCCTGGAGGTGTGTCCTAGGTGATTCTCGATCCTATCAAGTTAACTGTTGATATTAACCATTAACGCCCTTGAAAGGTTCACATGTAAATGCTTGGTCCTGAGTTCAGTGCTCTTGGGAGATGGTGCCTTATATCATTGGAAACATAT
>NW_008361816.1:0-201 GCF_000622305.1 Nannospalax galili
TAGTCTTAACTGTGTCTCTTGATTTTTATCACCAATTGTAATGAATAAGTACTCATTAATGTTTGGAACACCATCTCTTAACATTTCAAAGGGCCCAAATTCCCTGGCTTTATCTATTTAAACTCTTAGATTTATCAAGAGCAAGTGACGCTTTTAATCATTCTACATTTACAAGATTGTGTGTAGATATATGGATTTAAA
>NW_008361817.1:0-201 GCF_000622305.1 Nannospalax galili
TTCCCTTCACAGTGATTGCCTTCCTTTTCCCAAGAAGACCTCCTTCTACTTACATATACGTTTTTAGTCTGTATTTTACATATGAATGAATATATGTCTTTTAGTAATGAAGAATAGGTGGGCATTGTTTATTGTAGGGTTATACAATGTTAACTACTTACATATTATAATTGTATATTTAAATGAAAAGAAAATGCTCCC
>NW_008361818.1:0-200 GCF_000622305.1 Nannospalax galili
ACTTCATTAATTGAATAACTGAGAAACATTTTATTTACTTTTTTTCATGTATTGTCTGCATGCGTTTAAGTGCACCTGTGTCATGCAATGCCAGTGGAGGTCAGGAAAGGGTGTCAGATGACCTGGAACTGGAGTTAAAGATGGTTGTCAGCTGCCATGTGGGTGCTGGGACTCGAACCTGGGTCCTCTGCAAGAGCAGC
>NW_008361819.1:0-201 GCF_000622305.1 Nannospalax galili
AAATTTCTTTTTACTAATATTTACTTTTCATTTTGTCTCCTCTTACCTACAATTGATTAAAGCCTGCTTTATGGTATATGGGAATTAGTATCCCCACTTATGGTGATTTGATCGCCAAAAGCGGATGTCATTGTAAGTAAATGTGTGTCATGAATGGGGGCAGTTACTTGACAGTAACTGTCCTGAATGTGTCTCAAGCCA
>NW_008361820.1:0-200 GCF_000622305.1 Nannospalax galili
GTCATCACAATGCTCCAATGTGACATCACAATGCTCCACTATAACATCGCAGTGCTCCAATGTGCCAACACTAAGTCCCCATGTGCCATTATTTTGCTCCAAAGTACCATAATGATGTTACAATATGTCCTCACAATGTTCCACTGTGTCATCACAATGCACCATTGTGTCATTACAATGATCCACTGTGTCATCACCAT
>NW_008361821.1:0-201 GCF_000622305.1 Nannospalax galili
TTTTTTTTTTCAACAAACACTTCTGCTTGTCCTACTCCTGCTCAGAATCCTGTTGTTCCCCATTGCCATTTGTGTGTGTGTAGTGGGGTGGGGTGAGCCATTGCAGGCTGCTACATCAAAAATCTTACTCTGTTGTTCATAAGCAGAAACATTTTCTTTTTCACAGTTCTGGAGGTTACAAAATCCAAAATCAAGCCACAG
>NW_008361822.1:0-201 GCF_000622305.1 Nannospalax galili
AAATTAAATATTGACACTCAAAGAAGTCAATAAAATTGTTCCAAATGACATGTCATTGGTGATGGAGATGGAATTTTTGCACATATTCAACTTGGTGTTTTCAACAATGAAATTCTGCAGAAATAGGTTTTCTCATTTCCTCCAAGTTTCTTTTTTCATTCTCTCAGGAGAATTTCTTCTGAGCACATGCCCCAAAATTAT
>NW_008361823.1:0-201 GCF_000622305.1 Nannospalax galili
CTGTTTTAACTGCATTCTGATACGGTGATAGATAAGTCATCTAAAAATAAGCTTCACCGAAGTGGGGACATGTTGGGGGAGCCAGGGGAAGGGGCAGTCATGGTCAAATTTCATTGCTGCATATGTAGGAAATTCAAGAAAATAAAGAAAAAAATAGTATAAAAAATAAACTTTGGTTCTCTGCTCCTGGTTTGGGCCCTG
>NW_008361824.1:0-200 GCF_000622305.1 Nannospalax galili
GGGGCAGGTGACACGACCATCTGTACATCAGAGGGGTTAGGTGACACGATCATCATTATGACAGAGAGGGCAGGTTAAACGAACATGTGTACGTCCAAAAGGGCAGGTGACACGATAATGTGCATGACTAAGAGGACAAGTAACACGACCATGTGCACTTCAGGTGATACGAACATGTGCACATCAGAGAGGGCAGGTGA
>NW_008361825.1:0-201 GCF_000622305.1 Nannospalax galili
AGAGCACAAGGATTACTACAGGTTGAATGCCAACCTGGCCTACATAAGAATAGTGTTCTATTCCAACACAAAGAAAATGAAAATATTCATCTTTGGGAAAATGGGTAGGACCAGAGAGCATCATATTAAGTGAAATAAACTGGATTCGGAAAACAATATTAACACATTTATTTTCATATGTGAAATCAATAAAAATGTGAA
>NW_008361826.1:0-201 GCF_000622305.1 Nannospalax galili
AAGTACTATTTTCTTGGGATGTGAAGAACACAACTTTTATGAGAATAAAAAACAAAATTCCCATCATAAATTATTTTCTTTTGTAGGTCTACATGTGCATGAAGGTTTGTGTGGGGGTATATGTGTACATCTTGAGAACTCAGGACACTTTCCACCTTGCGTTTATTTTATTGCCTTTTTCAAAGTTTTATATTTTAAAAT
>NW_008361827.1:0-201 GCF_000622305.1 Nannospalax galili
TTTGGTTTCACTTTCAGTCCCTGAGTTCTACGGAGCGATTCGAGTGCTGCCACTTTGTGGCTCCTTGCACTGTGGTGGTAGGTTGCCCATCGTGGGAAGGTGCCGTGAAGGGAAACTCACCACAAAAGTAAAAGTCAAGGGTGACTACCGAGAGGGCACAAATGAAGCAAACAAGGACCATGAGCCACTCAGACATAAACC
>NW_008361828.1:0-201 GCF_000622305.1 Nannospalax galili
GAGCAGCTGTGCTTGTTAACAGCACCAGT
Source organism: Nannospalax galili (assembly GCF_000622305.1). NCBI lineage: Eukaryota > Metazoa > Chordata > Mammalia > Rodentia > Spalacidae > Nannospalax > Nannospalax galili. Next base: position 30 of record NW_008361828.1, read on the forward strand.
AAAGAGATGCTTTAGTGTCGCATTGGAAGAATAGGAAGGTGTCCTAAGGGCAAAACCCCATCCCTCAGAGGCTCCCATCCGAACTGGCAGAATTTGGCAGTGTCCTCCGCATGGTGCTGGCTTGGAATCATGAAAGGTGAAAGACTGAGGGCTCATGCAGTCTTCTTTACAG
>NW_008361829.1:0-201 GCF_000622305.1 Nannospalax galili
CTGAACATTTGAAGCATTAAAATTTTTGAAGACTGTGTGACTTTTAAAGTTATACTGTGTATTTTACTGTGATATTAATGTGAGAAATTGGGGACAAGAAATAGGAAGGTTTAATAGTGATGCGTTTGTGTGTCAAGTTAGCAAGGGATTAATTGTGTTGGATAGTTTCAGTTGTCAACTTGACATACCTGGGAAGAGGGA
>NW_008361830.1:0-200 GCF_000622305.1 Nannospalax galili
TATCTATCATCTATCTATCATCTGTCTATCTATCTATCTATCTATCTATCACCTATCTACCATCTATTTATTTGCATGAGTACATGTTTCACGGTCTCATGTGTGCACCTATGTGCACATGTGTGGACGTGAGATGTTGACATCAGCTCTGCCTTCCTCAATTGTTCCCCACCTCATTTTTTGAGCTACCTTTTTTTTTT
>NW_008361831.1:0-201 GCF_000622305.1 Nannospalax galili
GACCAGAGTATTTCTGGTTCTGAAATTATATTACTAACAGATGGAGAAAATTATAGTATAAGCTTACGCTTTGAGGAGGTCAAACAAAGTGGTGCCATCTGGGACCCTCTGCTGCCGAAAAACTTGAGATTCTGTCAAGCATAACAGGTAAAACTTTGGAATACAGCTGAATAGATGTTCATAAAATGGAAAAATGTTCAA
>NW_008361832.1:0-201 GCF_000622305.1 Nannospalax galili
TATGTTTCCAAAGACTTTCTAAAAATACTTTTATTGATTTTAGAAGTTCATACGATGCATTTTTTTCTCACATTCATACCCACTCAGCCCTCTCCTCCCCTTCCTCTCTATCCCCATCCACATAAGATCTTTCATTATTATCTATCCTTCATTTTGTAAATTAGTTTTGCTTTTTATGGGCCTATCAAATCCAATTTACGC
>NW_008361833.1:0-201 GCF_000622305.1 Nannospalax galili
GACACTAGTCTGTCTGAAACCTCAGAGGACCTCGTGACCCTGTTGGGACACACACGTCGTATCTGTACAGTCTTTGGCATAATTGAGCCAGGAACTCACCTGGCTGAGAGTCCAGATCATCTGAAAGCCGCGGCAGCTTATTCTGGGCCTTCTGTTTGTCTGTGTCATTCTTGTGTCTTGTGCTCTTTGTTCTAATTTCTT
>NW_008361834.1:0-201 GCF_000622305.1 Nannospalax galili
GTTATAGCATTTACCACAGGGCATCACCTGTGTGCTTCTCTTAGTCTCTATACACAAAATTATAAATTTAGGCTGGAGGCTATTGTCTGCCTGATGAATTCTTCAGATCCCACAGCATGCCAATTTTCATGGAGCTATTCATGGGAAAAATCATCAGAGAGCACATAAATGAAGTTTAGATAACTACTTGACTTTTTAGCA
>NW_008361835.1:0-201 GCF_000622305.1 Nannospalax galili
ATTTTATTTATTCATTTATTTAGTAACAGGGTCTCACTGTGTATCTTGAGTGAACTTGGAACATGCTATGTAGCGCAGGCTGGCCTCAAAATTGAGATCTACCTGCCTCAGGCTCATGAATGTTTGGATTACAGGCATGCACCACTACATGCAGCTGAAGTTTTTAAAATAGCAACTAAAATAAAGGCAAAAGAGAACAAG
>NW_008361836.1:0-201 GCF_000622305.1 Nannospalax galili
TCTTTTGAGTTCCATGTCCTGTGTTATCTCTAGGGGGTTCTAATTGGACTTCTCTAGAGGACTGACGGTACTTGGTGGGGATATATTATTTTGATTTTTTGTGTTATTATTTTTTCTCTGTGACTGACATGTGGATTTCTTTTGTAGATCCTGGTTCTTGTGTGAGACTCAAGGCTTCCTTTGTTGAGTTTAAGTCTGCTT
>NW_008361837.1:0-201 GCF_000622305.1 Nannospalax galili
TTGCTAAGTATTACTACAAATGTCCACAGAACTGTTATTGCCTAGGCAGCTGTCCCTAAGGATAGTAAACTCCACTGTGTTCCATTGAAAAAGCAAAGGAAGCCAGGCTTGGTGGCACACGCCTTTAATCTCAACACTTGGAAGACAGAGGCAGGCGGATCTCTGTGAGATTTAGTCCAGCCTGATTTAAATAGCCAGTTC
>NW_008361838.1:0-201 GCF_000622305.1 Nannospalax galili
TTGGAAGCATGAATGAGATGTTTCCACTGAGTTGAACTTCCTCTTTGTAGAATGGACACTGGTTCGAGTCCATCTCCCGGGGTCTTCATGTCCTTCCTGACCAAGAGGACAGGAGACTTACCACAGCAGGACATTTTGAGAAATGTTCCATAGTCTCCTGGAACTTAGTCAAACTTGAAGGGCAAGGGGCAAAAACTGTCC
>NW_008361839.1:0-201 GCF_000622305.1 Nannospalax galili
ATATATATGCTAGATTTCTCATTATATTTTAGTTCTAAGGTAGCATATGTATTTAAACATATAATTAGCAAGAGTTTAACAATGATGCTGTGGGGATATAAGTATATAATAAGATTTAGATTTTAGCATAAAGCTATCATGACTTTACTCTTAGTCTTAGTTTTCCTATAAGTCACATTAATAATCTGAGAACCAATTTTT
>NW_008361840.1:0-200 GCF_000622305.1 Nannospalax galili
TCAGCGTGTACTCCATCTGATGGTTACTAACAAAATGAAACATGTAAACAGCGTTTCTCATCCAACAAGTCTTCAGTTGTCACATCATTAATGTTTTATCATTCTAGGGACTTATTATTTTTATTTTATGTGTATGAGTGTAAGTGCATCACATGCATCCAGTGTCCTCGGAGGCCAGAGAGGGTGTCAGATCCCCTGGA
>NW_008361841.1:0-201 GCF_000622305.1 Nannospalax galili
AATTTCGGGGGGCCTTTTTGAAACAGGGTCTCCCTGTAGCCCTCACTGGCCTGGAACTAGACCAGGCTGGTCTTGAACTCACAGAGATCTGCTTGCCTCTCCCTCCCAAGTGCACCACCGTGCCCAGCTCAACAAAATTTTTTAAAAATTAAAAAAAAAAAACACCAGGTGTGGTGGCACACACCTATAGCCCCAGCACTT
>NW_008361842.1:0-201 GCF_000622305.1 Nannospalax galili
GTGGTCTTCCTTGCAAATAACACTTACAGTCTTTTGGAGACACACTGTCTCCGTAGCCCCTCACCCCAGCTGGCCTAGTACTCACTGTGTATACCAAGGTGGTCTTGATCTCATAGAGATCCGCCTGCCTCTGCCTCCCAAGTCCTGGGATTAAAGTGCTAGAAATAAAGGCAGGCACGTATGAGCCGTCACTCCCTGCTT
>NW_008361843.1:0-201 GCF_000622305.1 Nannospalax galili
CGCTGGGACCATGACCCCTGGTCACAGCAGGATAGACGAGGGGGGTGGCAGAGGGGAGGCGGAGAGGCCCCCTCGGCACCCCCACCCAAGGGAGCCCACACACACTGACGCTTTTCTGGTGAGAGTGCTGATGGAAACCACCTCTGCCTGTAAGGCGTTCCCAGTAAACTTGGTTCCGTGACCGCAGAGGCCTGCTGATTG
>NW_008361844.1:0-201 GCF_000622305.1 Nannospalax galili
GGAGCATTGTGATGTCACATTGTACTACTGTGATGTCACATTGGGGGATGGCTAGGGGACATTGAGCACCGTGTTTGTACAGGTCTCTCCCTCTTATCGTGGCTTGTTGGCCACCTGTCCACAAGGGGAGGGGGAGCAGAGCGGTGAACAGAGTCAAGACGGCCAGTGAGCACTGACAGAAGAAAGCCCTTCCGGGGAGGC
>NW_008361845.1:0-201 GCF_000622305.1 Nannospalax galili
CCTCCATTTCTATCTTTTTGAATAAATTAAGTAGTATTGGGTGCAGATCTTTAAATATCTGACAGAATTCTGCTGTAAATCCATCTGGTCCTGGGCATTTTTTCATTGGGAGGTTTTGTCTCACTGTTTCTATTTTCTTATGTTTTATCGGTCTGTTTAAGCTGTTAATCTCTTTCTGGTTTAGTTTTGGTGGTTCCCTTG
>NW_008361846.1:0-201 GCF_000622305.1 Nannospalax galili
ACTTCCTGCTTTTTACTAAGGGAACCTTCAGACCCTAGTCTCTCATCTTCTGAATCCTCAGCATTAGACATTGCCTTTTTGTCAGATCAAGGCTGTGCTAGTTTCACTTTGACTGGAACCGCTCAGGGTGAACCTTCCACAGCATCTTGCTGTTGAATTTGTTTCTCTATCTCCTTTAAAATAAGATGATCTTGTTCAGGG
>NW_008361847.1:0-201 GCF_000622305.1 Nannospalax galili
TTCTAGATCTTTACTTTAAAAACAGAGATACTCACCTTAAAAGGGTTACTTTCCCAGAATTGCCCATAATGCCGGCAAATCCAAACAGATCTTCACTTAATGCACGAGTTATTAAATTCTTACATGTGAAATAAGAAAAAATGCATGAACTGGAAACTGTGCACATGCAAATAAATTCCTCCTAAAAACAGTTAATAAATG
>NW_008361848.1:0-201 GCF_000622305.1 Nannospalax galili
TTATTTTCCATAGACTCATCAGTCTAAGTCAATATTCCAAATGAAGACCAAAAATAGCAGAAACTAAAATTAGAGAAGCAGATTAATAAGACACAAAGAGACTGCAAATCTCAATTCACTATTAATTTTGTTGTCACTTAAAAGGAAACTATTTCCTGTTCAGACAATTTTAGGGATTTAGTTGCTATTTATTTTATATGT
>NW_008361849.1:0-201 GCF_000622305.1 Nannospalax galili
GAAAGGGGACCCTCACCCCGCTGGTGGTTGTGCACACTGGTGCAGCCACTATGGAAGTCCGTGTTGAGCCCTGCCAGTGCTCTAAATTGACCTACTACTTGATTCAGTAACACCACTATTGGGCCTGTACTTGAAAGACTCCTCACCCTGTGAGAGAAAAACCTGTTCGTCCGTGTTCATCTCAGTCCTCTCAGAAGAGCT
>NW_008361850.1:0-201 GCF_000622305.1 Nannospalax galili
CAATTTTATAACACTAAGATGTGGAAGGTTTTTGTTATAATAAAATTATGTAAATTAACCGTGAGTGAACATTTTCTGGAGTAAATTTTGTATTATGGTAAGCTCTTTGATGACAAAAAGTAAAAATATAAATATTGTGTACTATTCTACGGTGTTATTATTACTTGTAGATACTATCATGATTCATTTATCGATAATCAC
>NW_008361851.1:0-201 GCF_000622305.1 Nannospalax galili
CCATTAATCCATCCATCCATCCATCATCTATCTACCTATCTATCTATCTATGTATATATCTTTGTATCTATCTACTATCTATCTTTCTATCTATCTATCTATCTATGTATTTATCTTTGTATCTATCTACCATTATTCAGCAATAGTCAGAACGTGGGGGGAAAAAAGTAAAGAAAAAAAGAACGCTGTAATTGAAGCTCC
>NW_008361852.1:0-201 GCF_000622305.1 Nannospalax galili
AGATTTCATTGGTATACCAGTATTAAGTCCAATTTTGTTGAGCAGGTTTAATAAATATTTTCTGTAGAAGCCTGTTATTTGCTAGTAACTAAAATTCATGGTTTCATGTACTGCACACACCTTGTAAGTTGATTGATCATATGTTATAATCACTGAATATGCTAACTCTTAATTGTATAACCAAGTATGGTAGAGAATAAA
>NW_008361853.1:0-201 GCF_000622305.1 Nannospalax galili
GATGGACAAACAGAGCCCGCCTCCGCTCCACAGCCCTCGCCTGCTGCCTGGTCTCCTCTCTGTGTCTTTGTTCTTTTCTGACAGTTCTGCCTGAAGTCATTTCCTCACTCACAGGGACAGATCCGTCCTGCCTTCAGCCCCACCCCCCCACCTTGGGCTTCTCTGTTTCTAAGAGTTTTGTCTAAGTGTCACAGAGTAACC
>NW_008361854.1:0-201 GCF_000622305.1 Nannospalax galili
ATGGTGTCATCCCCATGCTCAATATGCAAACACAGTGCTCAGCGTCACCTCTGAATCACCCAGTGTGACATCATAAAACTCCAATATGCTATCATATCGCTACAATGTGTCATCACAATGCTCCACTATGCCAACACTATAGCCCCATTTGCTACCACATTGCTTCAATGTGCCATCACAATATAACAATATGACTTCACA
>NW_008361855.1:0-201 GCF_000622305.1 Nannospalax galili
TCCCATACTCAGGCTCTCCTGAGCTACACAAGTGAAACCCTCTGGAAAGGTCTGAGAACTGCGGAGAAAGGTGTTCTTCATACGGACTGTGTGAACTTGGTAGTATTTTGTTTCCCAGGAGTGTGGCTTCCTCCTGTCTGTCTTGAGGCTACTTGATCTCTTTGCCCATCCTCCTCCTTGAGGGTCTTACCGTCCCGTTTT
>NW_008361856.1:0-201 GCF_000622305.1 Nannospalax galili
ATGAAGTTAAGGAGAGATGAAGTAGAAATTCTTTGCCCAAATGGAAAGACACAAATGAAAGTATGTTTTAGGGAAAATGGGACTTGACTATTTTTAGTTTTGATTATCCTAACTAAAAATATCCTTCTAGGGAAGATACAGCCTTTCCCTAAGCTTCAGGAAGAGTAGAGTTTAGTAAACACATGCTTTTTCCTTCTTTCC
>NW_008361857.1:0-201 GCF_000622305.1 Nannospalax galili
AAAAAATATTTTTTAATTAAAAAGAAGTCAAGCTGTTCTTGTTCGGGGACTTCCCATCTTGTGGCCTCCCCTCCCCGACGTGGGCATATCGAGGAATGCCATCTCCTAGAGATCAGCCTCAGCGGCCATTCTCCCCAGATTCATCTTTGGTTCCTGGGCCTCGCTGCCCAACTTGCATCCAGCTTCACCAGAGACTCCTCC
>NW_008361858.1:0-201 GCF_000622305.1 Nannospalax galili
GTGGTCTTCCTTGCAAATAACACTTACAGTCTTTTGGAGACACACTGTCTCTGTAGCCCCTCACCCCAGCTGGCCTAGTTCTCACTGTGTATACCAAGCTGGTCTTGATCTCATAGAGATCCGCCTGCCTCTGCCTCCCAAGTCCTGGGGTTAAAGTGCTAGAAATAAAGGCAGGCACGTATGAGCCGTCACTCCCTGCTT
>NW_008361859.1:0-201 GCF_000622305.1 Nannospalax galili
GCAATAGTGTTGGCACATTGGAGCAGTGTGATATCACATTCAAACCTTGTGAAGTCACAATGGAATATTGTGACGTCATATCGTAACATTGTGATGGCACATTGGAGCATTCTGATGCCACATGGGAGCATTGTGATGTCACATTGGACAATTGTGATGTCACAATGGGACATTGTGAAGTCATATTGTGACATTGTGATG
>NW_008361860.1:0-201 GCF_000622305.1 Nannospalax galili
GGTTTTACATCATATGCTTCATTACTTTGTTTTTAATTAATTTAATTGATTGATTGATTCATTCATTGACTGATTGATTGATTGATTGATTGATTGATTGATTGAGACAGGGTCTCACCATGCAGACCAGGCTGGCCTCAAACTCAATAGAGATCTACCTGCCTCTGCCTCATGAGTGCTATGATTAAAGGTATGTGTCAC
>NW_008361861.1:0-201 GCF_000622305.1 Nannospalax galili
ACATTACAGTTACGCCTGAATAAAAACAGCCTGACTCTTAAGCATCCCTTTCAAGCCAAGAGCAGCTTGGAACTGCTGAGACCTGCCCCTTCAGAACTCTCTTGAACCTGTGCTCCCAAAGGGGCTCAATCTTTGTTTTATTGCAACAGAAAATCCAGCCTGAAATGAGGAAGTAAAAATCAGACCCTTAGAGATTTTTTT
>NW_008361862.1:0-201 GCF_000622305.1 Nannospalax galili
AACTCAGTGATGCTGACTATTCAAGAGAAGATCTATTATAACTTTATATATTCCGTAATCAGGATCTCTGAGCCTCCCTTCCTGCCTACAACACCCTCTTGGGACCATCGGTTTACATGGGGATTTGTGGGGGGCTATATCCAGGCCATTGGCCCCCAGTTGTCCAGGCAGAGGGGATCCCTAAAATTCATGGCAGAAGGA
>NW_008361863.1:0-201 GCF_000622305.1 Nannospalax galili
CACATCTGTCCATAAGTAACTGACATTTATTTTCCAACTGGTATCCACATACCATGCATACAGGGACATGACCACTGCTTTAGGGTTGGAAATACTTTGGACAGATTAGGGACATAACGATAAATGCTTTCCTCCTCAGGATTCTGAGTAGCAGATGTAAAGCTGGTTGAGGATTGGCCTAACAGGAGTGCTGCTGTGCCT
>NW_008361864.1:0-201 GCF_000622305.1 Nannospalax galili
TTAGGATTTTTATTTCTCCACAGGCACATGAGGACCCAAGTCCAACCTCTGTAGAATGGAGGTTTGGCATGTTTCTATTTTCACCAGAGAGAGCACAAAGACTTTCAATATTTTAGGTCACACATTCATTGATTAGTCTTAAACAAAATAATCATTTTCATGCAGAATGGAAAGGTAGTTATGCTACATAGGTAGTACATA
>NW_008361865.1:0-201 GCF_000622305.1 Nannospalax galili
CTCCTACAGCAGCAGTAACTTTGAATGGGGACCTGTCCTTTTTCTGACAGTTCCCACTGTTAGATCTGACCCCTATCTATCAAAATCAGGAGAATTCCCAATAGTTCTCCTTCTCCAAGACTGTCAGACCACAATTCACGAGGACTTCACCTTACTCAGATAAAATTCAGCAATACCATAAAACAACATTTCTGTAGCCAC
>NW_008361866.1:0-201 GCF_000622305.1 Nannospalax galili
TTTTCCTTAAACTTGCTATGTAGCCAAGACTGGCTTTGAACTCATTATCCTCCTGCCTCAGCTTCTCAGGTACTGCTATTACAGATACAATTCATCACACCCTATCAGGCAGAGAACTTAGTATGACACAATCAAAAAGCCCACAAGGCCAAAAATTCTTTAGTTGTACTATTTAAAATTACTGTGGTAATTCGTTGTTAC
>NW_008361867.1:0-201 GCF_000622305.1 Nannospalax galili
GATTATGGATGTACATACATCTGGGTAGACAGCTCATTCACTGACCATGAGCCTTGAACAACTCACAAGGGAGCACTGCCTTCCTCGTGACGTTGAGCCTTTGCTTGTCACTGGGTGGGGCTGAGCTGCACAGGTCCGAGTCACACCTCCAATATTTTCCAGCTGTGTTTGGGATTCGGTTAAGCAGGGTTCCTATTCAAG
>NW_008361868.1:0-201 GCF_000622305.1 Nannospalax galili
AGTGTTATCACAATGCTTCCCAGTGTCATCACAATGCTTCCCAGTGTCAACCCAATGCTTCCCAGGGTTACCACAATGCTTCCCAGTGTTACCACAATGCTTCCCAATGTCATCACAATGCCTCCCAGTGTCAACACAATGCTTCCCACCGTCATCACAATGCTTCCCAGTGTTATCACAATACTTCCCAGTGTCATCACA
>NW_008361869.1:0-201 GCF_000622305.1 Nannospalax galili
GCTGAAAACTTTGAAAGTCTATACTGAAACTGCATAATTTTGTTGCTACAGGCCGTCTGTATTTCTAGAATATAGATGCTTAGAAGTATGGTCTGTCAATTCCAGTTTGTCATTTCCAATAATACATTTATAGGACATCATAATGTCCTGTTATGAGCCTAAAGAGAACTAAATTTTTTCTTGATAATTTGTCATAGGTCT
>NW_008361870.1:0-201 GCF_000622305.1 Nannospalax galili
TGGAATGGCAGGCTCTGAGCCACAGTGCAGAGCTGGGCCCCTGGTGTTGGTTTCTTTGTGACTTACTCCCACATCCATGGTATAAACTGTAATAAATTCACTTAAAAATATATTATATGGTTTATCTGATAATGCAAGAGCCTGGGAGACAACTCGGGCGACAATAGGGTTATGAGTAAAAGTTAAATAAATGTAAAAATA
>NW_008361871.1:0-201 GCF_000622305.1 Nannospalax galili
GGATTACTGAGAGGCCAGCCTGGTCTACACAGTAAGACAATGTTGGAGGGACGCAGTCTTTATGATGGATAAATGGTTTAAATATCCGAAATGAAAGCTAGGGAGCTGGAGAGATGGCTCCATGGTATAGAGCACTGACTGCTCTTGCAGAGGAGCTCTGAGCATCCACATGGCAGCCAACAACCAGTTCCAGGGGATCCA
>NW_008361872.1:0-201 GCF_000622305.1 Nannospalax galili
TTCAAGTCCCAGCACCCACATGTCAACTAACAGCCATCTGTAACTTCAGTTTCAGGGCATCTGATGCCCTCTTATGACCTCTGTGGGCATTTGTATGACACAGGTGCACTTACATACACCCAAGCAATGTATTTGTACACATAAAATAAATTTTTTAAAAGCTAAATAACTCCCATGTCATGCAAATAAACTTAATTATGG
>NW_008361873.1:0-201 GCF_000622305.1 Nannospalax galili
AACCACTGCACCTCTGTTATCTTCTTTCTGTTGCTGTGATAAAAAACCATGGCCAAGGAAACTTATATAAGGAAGAGTCTATTCGCTTGTGGTCCAGAGTCTGAGTCTCTCAAAAGACAGGGAAGCATGGCAGCACAGTTGGCTGGAGCAGAAAGCTGAGTATGCACATTTTCAAGTAGGTGCAGGAAGCAGAGAGAAAGA
>NW_008361874.1:0-201 GCF_000622305.1 Nannospalax galili
AAACAAAATACAGGAGAGTAATAAGATGGAGTTAATTATGCTGTCACAGCATCAACGCTGAGTTTGTAGCTCTTTGATGTTTAATTCTGATTGCCAATTTGATGAGATTTAGAATCACAATTGAAACAAATTTCTAGACATGTCTGTGATGGATTTTCTAGGTTAAGTTAGTTGAGGTAAGAAGCACTGTTCTAAATGGAG
>NW_008361875.1:0-201 GCF_000622305.1 Nannospalax galili
TTGGGATTGCTGCTTGTAATACGAAAAGCTCTGGCATCTCCCATGCCTGACTCTCAGGAACTAGGGAAGATTCCAGCTGTGTCCTGCAACTTGAGCAGTGCTACTGCCACAGTTCCCAACAATGGTACCACCAGCATTCTCCTTACCAGAGCCAGGGAAAGTCTTTTCCCTATTAGCTCTTCAGTTTCCCATTGGTCATTT
>NW_008361876.1:0-201 GCF_000622305.1 Nannospalax galili
CTAAATGAGGAAAATAAACTTTGTTATTTCAAAAGTAATGAGAAGTTTTCTTCCATGTAACCACAGACCTGTGAGTTTTGGTGAAAAAGACTGCTTTAAAATTCATCCAGCATTATAACACACGGTTAATTTCCAGGAATCTGGCAAACAAAGTATGTGCACATATCTGTAAAATGTCCATATGAGTGGGGCTGGAGAGAT
>NW_008361877.1:0-201 GCF_000622305.1 Nannospalax galili
AACCATCTGTAACTCAAATTCCAGGCAATCCAATGCCTTCTTCTGACCTCCGTGGGCATTGTGCTATGTGGGTACACTCACACACATAAGCAATACACTAATTCATAAAAAACATAAAATATAGAATAAACAATTTTTCAAAACAATAATGATGAGAGCTAGAGACATGACTCAGCCAGCAAGAGCACTTGCTCCTTATGC
>NW_008361878.1:0-201 GCF_000622305.1 Nannospalax galili
TTGCTTCCATCTCTTATCTATTGTGAAAAGAACAGCAACAAACATGGATGTCCAAGTGTCTCTGCACTAGGATGAATTCTTTGGGTATATGCTAAGGAGTAGTATAACTGGGTCAAATGTCAGGTTCATTTGTCATTTTTTAAGAGTTCACCATACTGCTTTCCATAGGGGTTGAACAAGTTTTCAGCCCCACCAGCAGTG
>NW_008361879.1:0-201 GCF_000622305.1 Nannospalax galili
GGTGGTCAAGTATGCTACCAAATAAGTCACCTCCCAACCCCAGGGTATTCATGTTTTAGTTCACATTAAGATGGTTGCCATCATCCTGGGGGTTTAAAATCAGGCCCTCATACTTGTATGTCAAGCATTTTTACCCATGGAAGCACTTCCCCTGCCCAAGTGTGTGGGCATTTATTTTATTGGAAAAGAAATGAATGTCCC
>NW_008361880.1:0-201 GCF_000622305.1 Nannospalax galili
TCCTTGGCAGTTACCTCCTAGAGGGTAACTCTGTCTAGTAATATTAAAAGCTACAGAGACATACATATTAAGGAATATCAGTTCCTCTTTTTCTAGAAAGTCAAAAGACAAACAGCCTATTACCATGGGCAACAGACTAACTTATGGCAGTGGTAAGGCTAGGCCAGGAGCCAAGTGAGTCCTGAGTATCCCCAAGCAGTC
>NW_008361881.1:0-201 GCF_000622305.1 Nannospalax galili
CCAATGTGTGATCACAATGCTTCAATGTGACATCACAGTGCTCAAATGAGTTACCACAATGCTCCAATGTGATATTATCATGCTTATTGTGCGATCACAATGCCAAAATGTGTCATGTCAATGCTCACTATGCCATCACAGTGCCCTAAGGTGTCATCACAATGCTCCACTGTGACATCACAATGCTCCGAGGTGTTATCA
>NW_008361882.1:0-201 GCF_000622305.1 Nannospalax galili
CAGCCTAGAAGCACTCCTGGGCTGATTCCATGGCCTCCAGCTGCCCAGCCCTTGCCCAGCAGGATGGACTGGGCCTCCAAGTACCCATCCCATTGATGACTCTTGAGCTTCAAGGCCATTCTGTCTCAGATGACTCTGTTCCACCTACAGAGCCATTGGTCCTATGAAAGCACGAATGCTGAGAGCTGTTCTTCTGAAAAG
>NW_008361883.1:0-201 GCF_000622305.1 Nannospalax galili
CAGAGAGAACTTATGAAAAAGCAGATAAATAGCAGGAGAAAGAAAGTAAAGGGAAAACACGTAAGAAGCATGTCTCCCAGGATGAATCTAAACTGTTATGAAGGTCAGATGCTCTGCTCCATCAACAGGTAGATGGCGCAGTTCTTAGGCTCTGTTTAATCCTTGCTAAGGTTTTTTTTCTTCTTCAGAAAAAGACTGAAG
>NW_008361884.1:0-201 GCF_000622305.1 Nannospalax galili
AAGGATTGATCATAAAGATTGGTCTCTTCCCAGCAGAATGGATGCACAGTGCAATGGGATTGCCCTTAATCTGGGGAGGTAAGGGAGGTAATAATAGACACTAGTTCTACGGAGCTTGTAGGAGAAATTATTTCCATTTCTTATTCTGCGTTCTCAATCCTCAATTACCCAGTGGTCTGGAATTTTAGATCATCGCAATAT
>NW_008361885.1:0-201 GCF_000622305.1 Nannospalax galili
TCTCCCAAGGGACTTGTGGTGCATCAGCTCTAAAACTGACTCCGTTCCAAGCGTACACACTGCTGCATGTGATGCAAACTCTTCGCTAATTCATGCCTTTGGTATTTTCTTGAATAAAGTTTAAATGACATAGTTTGGAATTCATGTTTTCTTTTCTTTTCAGGTTCATTTTCTACACCTGACTGGAGCCCACTGTGTACT
>NW_008361886.1:0-201 GCF_000622305.1 Nannospalax galili
CCATTTAGAAAACCCCAGAAGGATGAAGGATTCTTCAGCGCTTTCACTGAGCTTTTCTGTCATTCTCAACTTCCTGTTATGAGAGGGAAAAAAATAACAAATTTTAAATAAAACCAGTGAAGTGATCCAAGAACCATAAGGACAAGTGGGAAATGCTATTTGCAAAGGACTAATGCTATTTAATTCTAGGACTTCTAGGAC
>NW_008361887.1:0-201 GCF_000622305.1 Nannospalax galili
TATGAAGCATCTCTCAAAATGTCCCGTAACTGTGGTGAGTCACTTTTCCTCCTGGACTTTTGATAAGCTTTCTGGACAAGGAAAATATATCACTGAGGGCAGACAGCTTAAATTACCCGCAGGGGTTTTAGCGCGGACCAAGGAGGCTGAACTGGGGGCATGGAGAAACATCCCAGCAAAAGGCAGCCTCATGACACCCCT
>NW_008361888.1:0-201 GCF_000622305.1 Nannospalax galili
TTTATCAAAGTTAGCCATGATCTTCTCTTCCAGTACTTAAATCTTTAAATGTTACAATATAATTTTTTCACATTTCAGGAAGAATTGCAATTATTATCTTCTTGGTTCTTTATTCTTCTGCAAAAGTGGAATATGCTACATTGAAAATTGGAAGTATTTGAAACCAGGTTCTGACATCGCTTTTGTTAAAAATGGACTATT
>NW_008361889.1:0-201 GCF_000622305.1 Nannospalax galili
CAAATAAGTCAGACTCAGAAAGACAATACTGCACAGTTTTTCCTGCATTACAGAGCCTAAATTTAAATGTGTGCCTCTCTCTCTCTCTCTCTCTATCTCTCTCTCTCTCTCTCTCTCCCTGTCTCTCTCTCCCTGTCTCTCTCTGCCTCCCTCCCTGTCTCTCTCTGCCCCCCTCCCTGTCTCTCTCTGCCTCTCTCTCTC
>NW_008361890.1:0-200 GCF_000622305.1 Nannospalax galili
ATGGTCGTGTCACCTGCCCCCTCTGACATCCAGATGATCATGTCTCCTGCCCCCTCTGACGTGGAGAAGGTCATATCACCTACCCCCTCTGACGTGTAAATAGTCGTGTCACCTGACCTCTCTTATGTGCATAAGTTCGTTTCACCTGCCCTTTCTGACGTGCACATGGTCATATCACATGCTCTCTTTGACGTGCACAT
>NW_008361891.1:0-201 GCF_000622305.1 Nannospalax galili
TCTTTTCTTTTTAAAAAAATATTTTATTTATTTTTTTTATTTTATGTGTATGTGTACTACCTGCATGTATGTGCGTGCACCCGGGTCACGCAATGCTGTGGAGGTTGGAAGAGGGCTTTGGATTACCCTGCAACTGGAGTTAAGGGTGGCTCACAGCCACCATGTGGGTTCTGGCAGCCAAACCTGCGTCCTCTGCAAGAG
>NW_008361892.1:0-201 GCF_000622305.1 Nannospalax galili
CATCACAATGTTAACATATGACTTAACAATGTTCCATTGTGACATCACAATCCTCATTGTGCCACCACTATGTGCAATTGTGTCATTACCATACTCCATTGTGTCATCACAATGCTCAATATGCAAACACAGTGCTCAATGTCCCCTTGTAATACCCAATGTGATATCACAACCCTCCAATGTGTCATCACAGTGCTCGAG
>NW_008361893.1:0-201 GCF_000622305.1 Nannospalax galili
GCTATTGCCCAATGTGCCATTATTTTGTTGCAATGTGACAAGACAAAGTTGCAATATGACTTCACAACGTTCCATTGTGCCATCGCAATGCACACTTGCGTCATTACCATAATACATTGTGTGGTCACCATGCTCAATATTTAAACACCCTGGTCAGTGTCCCCATCCAATCCCCCAATGTGACATCACAATGCTCCATGG
>NW_008361894.1:0-201 GCF_000622305.1 Nannospalax galili
TGTCTGGTTTTTTATTTTAATGGGAATGCTTCCAGTTTTTCTCCATTTAGATGATGTTGACTGTGGGTTTGTTGTATATAGCTTTAATTATGTTGAAAGGTATATTCCCTCCAGACCAATCTCTCTAGAACTTTGAACATAAATGCATGATGAATTTTGTCAAAAGCCTTTTCTGCATCCATTGAGATGACAATGTGGTTT
>NW_008361895.1:0-201 GCF_000622305.1 Nannospalax galili
TTTGTATGTCATTATATTCATAGATGGGAATTCACTTCAATTCTTTGTCCAGTAAAAATACAACGTGACAGTTGTTCACTTAGCATGCCTTTAATGAGAAACCACTCTATGCAAAACATTGTGCCTCATATAAAAGACTATGCTTCATACTGTGAATTCACAGTATAAATAGTAATAACTGTCCCCACAGGAAAACAGCAT
>NW_008361896.1:0-201 GCF_000622305.1 Nannospalax galili
CAGAGGGGGCAGGTGACACAACAATCTCCACGTCAGAGGGGGCGGGTGAGATGAACATCTGCACGACAAATGGGGCAGGAGACACGACCATCTTCATGTTAGCGGGGACAGGTGACATGATCCTCTGCTCGTCAGAGGGGGCAGGTGAAACGACCAACATTATGGCAGAGAGGGCAGTTGACACGACAATGTGCACGTTAG
>NW_008361897.1:0-201 GCF_000622305.1 Nannospalax galili
AACTACCATCATCACGACTTTGGCTGAGCCTGATTGCTAAACATAGTCACACTTGGGCTTATTTATGGTTGTACTCATTCATTAAAAGAGTGCCAAGCAGGGTCACTGGACCCTCACCCGATGTGCTAGATAGCTTTAGTGTCAACTTGCCACACCTAGGTTGAGGGAGCCTCAATCGGGGAATTGCCTCTATTGGACTGG
>NW_008361898.1:0-201 GCF_000622305.1 Nannospalax galili
AATGCTCATTGTGCCATCAGAAGGCTGAATGTCCTTTCACAATACCCCAATATCTCACCACAACACTCAATGTGACATCATAATGCTGAAGATTCTCCTAAAAGGTGCCAATGAATTATCACAAAGATCAATGTTCCCTCACAATTCCCAAATGTGTCATCACAATGCTCATTGTGCCATCACAATGCCCCAATTTGTCAT
>NW_008361899.1:0-201 GCF_000622305.1 Nannospalax galili
TGCTCTATATGCCATCACCATGCCAAATGTCCCCTCACAAGGCCGCAATGTATTATCACAGTGATCAATGTTCCCTCACAATGCCCCAACATGTCAGTGTAATTCTCAATACAACATTACAATGCAGATTGTCCCCTCACATTGCCCCATTGTGTCAATACAATGCTCAATGTGACATCACAATGCTGAATATCGCCTCTT
>NW_008361900.1:0-201 GCF_000622305.1 Nannospalax galili
TACACACACAAATACACATACATCAAATAAGTTTTAGAGTGATCTTAGGGGGTTTTTGATACAAAATCATTAAGAAGCCCACTATGATATCAGTTTTGCAAACATTCCACAAGCTTTAACTTCATGTCTAACAAAATTTTATAATTTTAACTTTCAAGGAAATATTCAGTATTTGAGTAATATAAGAATCATTTGTATTTA
>NW_008361901.1:0-201 GCF_000622305.1 Nannospalax galili
TTGGCAGCGGGTTTGACAACATCGACATCAAGTCAGCCGGGGATCTAGGTATTGCAGTGTGCAACGTGCCCGCGGCATCTGTGGAAGAGACAGCAGACTCTACCCTGTGCCACATCCTGAACCTGTACTGACGAACCACTTGGCTGCACTAGGCGCTAAGGGAAGGCACTCGGGTCCAGAGTGTAGAGCAGATACGTGAGG
>NW_008361902.1:0-201 GCF_000622305.1 Nannospalax galili
TCTCTAATTCTTTGTACTTTGGCCAGTTGTATCTTTCTGGGTTAATCACCAACTGTTTCATTAGAAAGTTTCACTGGTGAGAGTTGAGAGGTGTCTTGGTAATCTTCCATCCTTGTTCCACTATGTTACCTAAGCCATAGGTGTAGAGGTTGCATTGCAGATGTGTCACTTAGGGCTGGGAATCTCACAGACACTTATACA
>NW_008361903.1:0-201 GCF_000622305.1 Nannospalax galili
CTCAAAATACTTCCATTGACTTTGTGCTGAACTATCATCCTTGGAAGTGGCACATGGAGGCAACTACCCTTCCCCCGCTTCAGCATGGATGCTGCTTCAGACTTTTAGTTACATTCATTAATGAGTATCTCAAGAGTGTAGCATTGAAAACCAGTACTGGAAACTCACTTGTTAGTAATGTAAATAAATTCTTTGCTGAAT
>NW_008361904.1:0-201 GCF_000622305.1 Nannospalax galili
GGAATGGATGTACAGGGTAAGTCTAAGATGCCTTATTGGCCTGAACACACTTAGGTTAATATTACTTATGTGACAGTCCTTAAAATACACCATGAGTTTCTCTTCCAAATTCTTCTTACTTATAATGATAAGCAGGGAAAAACTTCACCTGATAGTTGATTCCTTACTGTGATGATGTTGGACAACTTACTGTTAGGTTCC
>NW_008361905.1:0-201 GCF_000622305.1 Nannospalax galili
AAAACTTCCATTAAACTTATTCCTGACTTCCATGTAATCATTATTTAAATATAGCAGTTAAAATCGTTAAGTTAAAATTGTTAGCGTATATTACTCCTTTGAATGGTTAGGTAAAGCTGCTACTGAAACACTGAAGTTTTCAGAGGTAGTACTGAGGTCAAAGAGTATATGTTGTTTTTCTAAAAGTTGAAAAAATGGGGA
>NW_008361906.1:0-201 GCF_000622305.1 Nannospalax galili
ATTTTAAAGATGTATCACTACTGTTTTGTGTTCCCAAAATCTCAGTGATGACTAATACTGATACTACTGATAATACTACCTAACTCTTGTGTCTTTTCTATCTGGTGAGTAGTGAATATTTTTCATTGACTCACAAAATTAGAAACACTGTGTTTTTACTTTTAGCTCTTTTGGAAGAAGAAAGAAAAGCCTATCGAAATC
>NW_008361907.1:0-201 GCF_000622305.1 Nannospalax galili
TGTGCTGGCAAAACTGGATCTCCATCTGTAGAAGAATGAAACTCAATCCCTGTCTTTCACCTTGCACAAAAGGCAACTCCACATGGATCAAAGACCTCATTGGGAAGCCTGAACCTCTGAAACTATTAGAAGAAAACATTGGCAATAACCTACAAGTTATAGGTGCAGGAAAGGATTTTCTAAACTGGACATCAACCGCCC
>NW_008361908.1:0-201 GCF_000622305.1 Nannospalax galili
ACATTTTGCTAAGTGAAATAAGCCAAATATGTAAAAAAAGAAAAAAAAAACCTACTGCAGGAGTCCACTTACATGAGTTATTTAGGGTAGTCAAATACAGGGCTGGAGAGATGGCTCAGTGCTTGAGAGCACAGGCTGCTCTTCCAGAGAAGCACCTACACGGTGGCTAACAACCATCTATAACTCCAGTTCCAGGGGCTC
>NW_008361909.1:0-201 GCF_000622305.1 Nannospalax galili
AGTTCAGTCCCCAGCACCCATGTTAGGAAGCTCACAAATCCAGCTCCAAGGAATCTGGGCTCCACACGTACCCATGTGCAAGTGCAGACACAGACACACAGACACACACATACACCCTGTATAAAAGTTTTTAATTTTTAAAATTTTTTAAAATTTTTTTAGAAGGAGCATTTCATTACAGCTTTAACATACTCGATAAGA
>NW_008361910.1:0-201 GCF_000622305.1 Nannospalax galili
ATGGAAGCCCTGGGAATTGGTTTCAATCTGTATGCCAATATTTATTAACAAGATTTTTAAATTTTATATTGCCAGAAAAGTTAGCAGCATAGTACAAATACAGCACAGTTCTGTCTCCCTCTCGCTAGGATCACCTTACATCACCTTTTTAATTCTTTTCTTAATTGAGCTTCTGTATATTTCATACAACAGTTCTTAAAT
>NW_008361911.1:0-201 GCF_000622305.1 Nannospalax galili
ATAATGGTAATATAGTCTGCTGCCTACTTACTGCCTTGAACTGAACCCCACAAGGGCCTGTAACGTCCATGGCCTCTACACTTTCTCCTCCAACATGGAACTCCAGTCTCTCCACCTCTGCACTGCTAAGGTGCTTCCTGCGATTATTCGTTATGGCAACCTGGTGCAAATATATCCTCTTTGCTCTGATGATTAATCTAT
>NW_008361912.1:0-201 GCF_000622305.1 Nannospalax galili
TCCCACTGCAGCCAGCCAGGGGGAGAGTCTCATGCAGGAAGTTTCAGGGAGCACACTGTTTCTACAGCACTGGGAAACTTACAAGTAGCCAGGTAGTGCATCCAGGAAGAATGTCCTACCATCCAGCCTATCCGAAGTTTTTTGTTAACTGAAAACCTCTCTGTAACTGACCTGCCCCTGGTCTGGTGTAACTACGGTGAT
>NW_008361913.1:0-201 GCF_000622305.1 Nannospalax galili
GGAACCCATGGAAAAGCCAGACAGGTGTGGGGACCACCTGTAACTGCAGCACTTGGGAGGCAGAGACAGGGGAGCCCCAGGGGCAAATGTCAAGCTCGATGTTGTGCAGATTCCTTCCCTGTAGGACATGGGAACAATATCTACCCCCTTCTCCTACAGGCCCAAGGGCAAACCAAAGTCAGATTGATTCTGCCACAGTTC
>NW_008361914.1:0-201 GCF_000622305.1 Nannospalax galili
TCTACTGGGCACTGTGATAAGACACTTTAGACTTAGGGCCTATTTCATGTGCATTTCTCTTGGCCGGTCAGAAAGAAGGAAGATTAGCATGGTCCGCATTCCCAGGGCTGGGCTCAGTGTCCTCAAATGGCACTCTCCCAGACCTAAAACCCTGACCTCAGCAATTGAATGTACTCAATTCAACAATTCTCATCTGAGCTC
>NW_008361915.1:0-201 GCF_000622305.1 Nannospalax galili
GTCCTGGGCTCAGGGCTGCCTGACTGATATGTGTGGCTGCTGCTTGAATCTCAGCCTCATATGCCAGCACGCCAGAGTCCAGTGGCACTTCCTGACTGGAGACAGAGCCACACAAGTCCAGAGTTCAGTGAGATCAGAACTATGAGGCAGTCAGAGACTGGCTGTGCTGCCCCCAGTGGACCCAGGAGGCCTCCAGCCTCA
>NW_008361916.1:0-201 GCF_000622305.1 Nannospalax galili
TTTCATCTTTCTTTACTGCTGAATAGAACTCCATTATATAAATATACCACACTTTCGTTAAACACTCATCAGCTGAGGAACATTTAGGTTACTTTGATCTCTTAGCTACTGTGAAAAGAGCAGCAACAAATACCGTTGTACAAGTGTCTCATAATAGGATGAGTCCTTTGGGTATATGCCAAGGAGTGGTATAACCAGGTC
>NW_008361917.1:0-201 GCF_000622305.1 Nannospalax galili
TCCTGACCATAGTTCTACTTTAACCCTATTCCAAAGCCCAAACCTAACCCTTACCCAAGAGCAAATCCTAACCCTAATTCTAACGGTAATCAAAACATATAACTTCGCCCTAATTGTAAAACTAACCATAGCCCTAACCTTAATACTAGGCCTAACTGTAACCTTAGCTTAACCATAACTGTAAACATAACCTTAGCCCTA
>NW_008361918.1:0-200 GCF_000622305.1 Nannospalax galili
GAACCTGAGTCCTCTGCAAGAGCAGCCAGTGCTCTTAACCACTGAGCCGTCCTCCAGCCCCATGATGCTTTTTTTTTCTGTTTTGGTCTTTTTGAGGCAGGGTCTCCCTGTAGTCCCAGCTGACTTGGAACTCACTATGTAGACTATGTTGGCCTCGAACTCACAGAGAACCGCCTGCCTCTGCCTCCCAAGTGCTGGGA
>NW_008361919.1:0-201 GCF_000622305.1 Nannospalax galili
AATCAGTATCTTCTAACATTTTTCATCCACAGAAATTACAGGTTTAAAAAAGCATTATTTCCCTTGAGAACAGGTTTGATATTCTTTTTGTAAAGAGTGGGTGCCTTTCAAAATAGAAGCCTGAAACTTATAAGGCTTAACTCATTTTCTCTGACCGTATGTCTACTGGGATGCAGAGTCACTGATATTCCACCCAGCTGT
>NW_008361920.1:0-201 GCF_000622305.1 Nannospalax galili
AAAGACATCTGGTAAATCTGGGTCATTCTGATACAAGAGGCATTATAGGAACAATTGACATAATGTGAATTGGATGTGAATAATAGCGCAAAAACATATAAGGCAGATGACCTGATAGGTGACTTTTAAACATAGAGAAAGAGGGTCCTGTAGAGGGTTCTTGGTCTCATTCATAAAAGAATTTAAGAATGGACCCAAACA
>NW_008361921.1:0-201 GCF_000622305.1 Nannospalax galili
AGGTCATGTTTCAGATAAGGCATCTGTGTTTGGCGGCACTTCAAGTGAGCCAAGAAGAGAGCAAGAGGCCCCCTGCTGAAAAGGGGAGTCTCTCCATAAGGTGCTGAGCCTCTCAGGGCTATCCAGACATGGAGAAACTGCAACCCTAACGCCAGGGTTTCCGAACAAAACCCATCCCACTTTCAAGGACACATATTACCT
>NW_008361922.1:0-201 GCF_000622305.1 Nannospalax galili
AGTTGGGGGCATTGCCAGCTCCAGGGGGCCAAGAACCTTGTTCAGGCACCAGCTGCTGCAGGTTTCCTTGTGGTCTGCAGGGAACAAAGGTTATGGCTGAGGTGGGGGTGAGAGAGGTGCAGAGTTAAAACACAGACACCGGGAGTCAGGTGAGAGCAGTCACTAGGCGAGGTGCTGCAGACTCATTTATTGCTGGGAAGT
>NW_008361923.1:0-201 GCF_000622305.1 Nannospalax galili
GCTCCCAGCTTTTGTGGCCCCCTTCAGCCACCCGCTTCTTATCCACTCCAACTTCGAGAGTCTCTGGGAGCTCAGCCCAGCTCCCATTGCACGTGCCCACCATGTCCATTGTGTGCTTTACCTGACTGTGCTCACGTGAGCTATGCAAGGGTGTGTGCAGTGGTGTTCCTCTGCTTCCCCAAGCTGCCTTTCGGTGGTAGT
>NW_008361924.1:0-201 GCF_000622305.1 Nannospalax galili
TGTTGGGATTTTTTGTTTTTGTTTTTTGTTTTGTTTTTGTTTTTTGAGACAGAGCCTTCATGTAGTCCTGGCTGACCTGGAGCTAACTATGTAGACCAGGCTAGCCTGAACTAACAGAGATATGCCTGATTCTGTGTCCAGAATTCTGGGATTAAAGGCCTGTGGCCTAGGCCACCATGCTTGGGTTGAGTTTTTAATCAG
>NW_008361925.1:0-201 GCF_000622305.1 Nannospalax galili
AAAAAGTTGAAATGTAAAATATACTTTAAATTATTAAGTACATGTGAATATTTCTACATTAAGGAAATTACTTCTCATATAAAGCAATCTTGTTCATATATCTACTTTTTAAATATTTTTTAAAAAATTTTGTTATTTTTATTTTGTGTATATGCATGCATTGCCTGCATGTAGGTAAGTGCACCCATGTTGTGCAGTGCC
>NW_008361926.1:0-201 GCF_000622305.1 Nannospalax galili
ATGGGTGTAGAGTTAGGCCTGGGTATTTGAGCTGGTGTCTGAGACTGGGCTGACAGCTGCCAATCTTATAAGCTGCACTGAACAGCTAGACCTGGAGAAACAAGACTCACTGTGCAAGTGTTAATATTTTTGCTCCATCACATGGAAAAGCACACGGAAAATGCTGACTCATTTCTTTTTGTTGTTAAAACTGGAGCTCTG
>NW_008361927.1:0-201 GCF_000622305.1 Nannospalax galili
TAGTGATAGTTGACTGGCATAGTAATTTGAGTCACTGTAGACTGGTACAGAACTGGCGGAATAGAAGGCATATTGAAAAAGTATATTTAATGAGGGCAATGAGGGTATTGTCACAATGGAGTGTACAGAGATTGACCTGGTAGACAAAGTGAGTTGGAAGAGAAATGGGGTGGCAACCCAAGTTTTGGTAAATGGAAGATC
>NW_008361928.1:0-201 GCF_000622305.1 Nannospalax galili
GGATGGGACTATAATACTCCAGAAGGTAGGGAGCGCCTAAAGGTCTATCACAAGATTCTTATGTGGGGGTGTCTGGGCAGCTGCTAAGCACCCTACAACTTGTCTAAAGTTAGTTAGGTAATGTAGGAAAGAGATGAGTCCCCCGGGGTGTACCTGGAGCACCTCCTTGAGGCTTTCAGGACCTACACTCCCATTAACCCT
>NW_008361929.1:0-201 GCF_000622305.1 Nannospalax galili
CTTTCAACTTGCTGTCTTGGCTATTTCTGTACGTGCACGTGAGAGTGTGTGGGGGGGTAGGGGGCAGAGGACAACCTCAAATGTCATTCCTCGGGCACCATACACCGTTGTTTGAGACAGAGTCTTGCTGGCCTGGACAGTCTAGCTGGGCTCCTCCTGTCTCTGCATTCCCAGTGCTGGGATTACAATCACATGCCACCA
>NW_008361930.1:0-201 GCF_000622305.1 Nannospalax galili
GCATTGTGATGTCACAATGGGGGATTGTGAGGGACATTGAGCCCCATGTATACACACTGAGCATGGTGATGACACAATGGAACATGGTAATGACACAATTTCGCATAATGATGGGACAATGAGCATCGTGATGGGAAAAGGGAACACTGATAAGTCATATTGTAACATTGTGATGGCACATTGGAGCAATATAATGGCACA
>NW_008361931.1:0-201 GCF_000622305.1 Nannospalax galili
TATTTGACGAAGGGGCCAAGAACATTCACTGGAGGGAAGACAGGCTGTTCAGCAAATGGTGCTGGTAAAACAGGATCTCCACCTGTAGAAGAACGAAACTAAACTCATCTTTCACCTTGGTCAAAAGTCAGCACCTAATGAATCAAAGAACTCAATGTGAAGCCTGAAACTCTGAAAGTGTTAGAAGAAAACATTGGCAAT
>NW_008361932.1:0-201 GCF_000622305.1 Nannospalax galili
CATGTATGTGCTACGTGCTGTGTGTGTGCTCTGTGATACATGTGTGTGCTCAGTGCTGTATGTGTATTCTATACCTGCATGTGCGTGCTCTGTGCTTTGTGTGTGGTATGGGGTATGTATGTGCTTTGCGCTGCATGTGTGTGCTCTGTGCCTATGTGTGTGCTCTATGTCTGCATGTGTATACTGTGACTACATGTGTGT
>NW_008361933.1:0-201 GCF_000622305.1 Nannospalax galili
CATGTATGTGCTACGTGCTGTGTGTGTGCTCTGTGATACATGTGTGTGCTCTGTGCTGTATGTGTATTCTATACCTGCATGTGTGTGCTCTGTGCTTTGTGTGTGGTATGGGGTATGTATGTGCTCTGCGCTGCATGTGTGTGCTCTGTTCCTATGTGTGTGCTCTATGTCTGCATGTGTATACTGTGACTACATGTGTGT
>NW_008361934.1:0-200 GCF_000622305.1 Nannospalax galili
TTCAGGATTGTTGTCCTGTCTCCTGTCTACTGCCACTAAGCCACCAGGGCCAGTTTTTGGTTCTCTCAGTAGGTCCTTGAAACCCCAGAAACTAAGTAACTTTTATTTCTTTAACAACTGTCCCATATGTGAGATTTCACAGTCTTTTATTATGTGTATGCATACATATGCACACACACACACACACACACACACACACA
>NW_008361935.1:0-201 GCF_000622305.1 Nannospalax galili
GAGGATTATCATGTCAAAATGATGCATTTTCAAGACATACAGGAGCATTGTAATGGCTCATTGGAACATTGTAATGACACTTTGGTGCATTGTTATGGCACACTGAGCATAGTGGTGGCACAAGAAACATTGTAATAGCACACTGGAGCACTGTGATGACACTTGTAGCATTGTGATGTTACAGTGAGTATTCTGGTGACA
>NW_008361936.1:0-201 GCF_000622305.1 Nannospalax galili
CTTTTCAGAGGTGTTGTCCACCATTTTCCCCCTGGGGGGGAAACATCAGAGACCAAATGAGAACAAAGCTCTTCTTGGAACTGCTGATTCCTTACCCTCACCCACCAAACCCTTAAACCAAATTAGGGGGAGAGTTAATCAGAGAACCAGCTGCTGAGACCCATCCCCAGGCTTGAGGAAGTGTGCAGTCAGGACCCTGCC
>NW_008361937.1:0-201 GCF_000622305.1 Nannospalax galili
TCTGTGGGTCTCTGCTGCTGGAGCGTTGTCCAGCCGTATACCGCCTTAATTCCTCCCCCCCCTTCCGCGCTTTCCTCTTGATGCGAGATCCACAGGCCACTGGACCACGCAGGAGAGCGCAAGGCGGCTGAAGCTGGGATCCGTGAACCAGTGACGGAGGTATGCTGCCTCCGGAGAGGCTGGATCGCCAGTAAGACGCGG
>NW_008361938.1:0-201 GCF_000622305.1 Nannospalax galili
ACAGCCAAAGACACGGCATGCTCTTTTAACACAGCCATCTCCAGGAGGCATACTTCCTTTGAAGTTTTCTCAGCCTCGACCCATGGAGAGTACCTCAAGCAGGCTCCACTGGAGGTGGCGTGACACTGAAGGCCAAGTGGCAAATGCCATCCAGGGACCTACTGCAGGTGAGTCCCTTGGGAACAGATGTGCAGACAGGTA
>NW_008361939.1:0-201 GCF_000622305.1 Nannospalax galili
ATGGAAGAGTGGGGAGTCAGGGACTATAGAAGAGTGTGGTGGGGGGTCTGGGAGTGAAGAAGAGTGGCGTTCTGGGACTAAAAAGAGGGGGTCTTCCACTACAGAATATTGGGAGGGGTCTGAGACTATACAAGAGTTTGGGGGGTCTGAGACTACAGATGATTGGAAGGGGACTATAGAAGACTGGGGGTTCTGGGACTA
>NW_008361941.1:0-201 GCF_000622305.1 Nannospalax galili
CTCAAAGGGAAACCCGGTCCTCTAGCAGTTAAGAGTCCCAAAGTCTCATGGCGTACCTTCCAGAGGTTAAGCCTTCAGGCACTCTGTGTGGAGAGGTTCTCTTGTCCGCCATGATCGGTGCACTCTCCCGGCTGTGGAGCTCTCTCTCGCAGGTTCTGATCACGTCTGGTCGTGGCAGGCGAGGCTCCAGTCTGGTCTGGT
>NW_008361942.1:0-201 GCF_000622305.1 Nannospalax galili
GTCAGTTCATGTACAGTCATCTAATAAATAAGAACTAAGAATGGGAAAGAGCACTTACATTTTAGGAAATAATATGTCTTTTGAATTATTCAGGTTTCTGATTTATATTTTCACATATTTCCTTTTCCATAAAAGTGCCAAATTGTGCATTTTAATTTATTATTTTATTTTTATGTGTATGAGTGTATTGTCTTCATGTGT
>NW_008361944.1:0-201 GCF_000622305.1 Nannospalax galili
GGGACTTTGACCATGTGGGAGGACCGTCCAGAGCCAGATCCCTGGGCTCCCACCCTTTCACTGCCTCTCCGAACCAAACAGCCTCCCCTGGGGACCCACCCACCCCAGACATCCCCAACCGAAGGTCCCCAATTATTCCACAGAATTAATTCTTTTTCCTGTGAGTCTTTTCCTCTGCCGCATATCCCCAATGTTGGCTTG
>NW_008361945.1:0-201 GCF_000622305.1 Nannospalax galili
TATGAGATTTATTTTTAATTATCTCCAAAGAGATGAATTGATTTTCTTGCTGATTTAGACATTTGTACATAGGAAAGTAGAGACTCAAATTGGGTAATCTGGATCTCTGCCTCTACACAGATGGAATAGCAGCAGGCTTTATTCTTGAACTGAAATAATCATAAAAGTGGACACACTATATGAAAGATGGATATTTTCAAG
>NW_008361946.1:0-201 GCF_000622305.1 Nannospalax galili
GAAAATCATAGAGACAAAAAATAGAATCCTAGTGGGGAAGGGAGTTGCAGTCCATAGAGAGTTTCAGTGTTGCCAAATTTTTTAAAAGTCATGGAAATGGACGACATGCTAGTTATGAATATATTTAATACCACTAAGCTGAGCACTTGAAAAATGCTTAAAATGGGCCAGGTATGATGGTAGTGCACGCCTGTAATCCTG
>NW_008361947.1:0-201 GCF_000622305.1 Nannospalax galili
CACTGGATAACTCCAAAGCCACAGTCACACAGATGGCCCTTGTTAATCTTGATGGGTTATAGGACAAAATGAACAGAAATGGATATAAACTCCAACCCACAGTCACACAGATAGCCCTGGTTTATCTTGATGGGTTATAAGACAAAATGTACAGAAATGGACATGAGAGATTTAAGGGTATGAGGGAGAGAGGACAGGGGT
>NW_008361948.1:0-201 GCF_000622305.1 Nannospalax galili
GCAGCTTGGGTAGGAAAAATCTGCCCCAAGAGGTTTCCAATGTTCCAGTGAATGGCCCTACAGTCATGTACATATTGACTTCAATAAGGGAACTCGGTATGCTTCAAAAAGAGTACAGTAAGTGGAGATGGAAAAGTAGTTTGGTCTGATGAATAAAGAAGTTGGAGTTGAGAAAGTAACAGGTTGGTTTGGTCAAAACAT
>NW_008361949.1:0-201 GCF_000622305.1 Nannospalax galili
TGAACTAACAAAATGAAATTTGTATAATTTTACATCATTTTTTCAAAACTACATTTTTAAAAATAATTTTCTAAAATGCTAACATATATATGCTGTAAGATTAAATTATAGAAAATGGCATCAATATCAAAATTAACTTATCTGTGGAAAATTCTGAAAGTTCTACCCATTTATTTAAACAGCATTTGAAAATCTAATGTT
>NW_008361950.1:0-201 GCF_000622305.1 Nannospalax galili
GCCTAGGGATCCCAAGTACCTTCTGGACCTACAAAAGCATTTGTCGGACCTCATTTTTAGGGTCTTTGATAAATACACTGCTTTGCTTTCTGCTGCTGGGATAAATACCATGACCAAACTCAATCTGGGGAGGAAAATATTTTATTTCATCTTAAACGTGGTAATCAGGACAGGAGCTCAGGCAAGTCAGGAGCTTGAAGT
>NW_008361951.1:0-200 GCF_000622305.1 Nannospalax galili
CAGACCACACAACCAAGGGCCCTATCACTTACATGTGTGTGGTCATATCTAGCTGAATGCCCAACCCAGGCTGTCACAACAAATCCCAGCCCCTTATCAATTGCATGTTTGTGGGCCAAACCACATGGATGCACAATAAATCCAGCCTATCCCAGCCCATTATCATACACAGGTTTGAAACCACATCTATATGAATGCCC
>NW_008361952.1:0-201 GCF_000622305.1 Nannospalax galili
GTAGAGAAATACAAACCAAAAGTACTTTAAGATTTCAACTTACCCCAGCAACAATGACTAAGATCAAAGAGAGCAAATGACATCAAATGCTTGTAACAATGTGAGGAACTGGGAATGGTCATTCACTTTAGGTGGGATTACAAACTATTGTAAAAACCTTAAAAAAGAACCCACCATATGATCCAGTAATACTAATCCTAG
>NW_008361953.1:0-201 GCF_000622305.1 Nannospalax galili
ATGAGTGCAGATGATGGATGACCACTTTGCTAGGCACTAGAAATATTTTCTTGTACAGTTTACTTCCTGCATACACTCCACAAAAAGTATCAATAATTTGCAACTGAATCCAAATTTTAATTGAGCTAGATTACTGTTTCCTCTTTATTATTCTGTAAGGCTCCTTAAGAGACTTGAAAATAGTTCTACAGCGTTGCTCCC
>NW_008361954.1:0-201 GCF_000622305.1 Nannospalax galili
GTGGAGTTAGCTTCAACTCTCTGAGAGCAGAAAAAAATTGTGTGTGTGTGTATGTGTGTGTGTGTGTGTGTGCTCTTCTGAGAAGAAATTTATCCCCCACATTTATTTCTATGTTCCTTTAATTACTAAATTATGAGAATATGGAATCATGGGTATTTATACTGGGATAATATCATATCATTACTATTGCTATTAACTATT
>NW_008361955.1:0-201 GCF_000622305.1 Nannospalax galili
CACTGTTGCTGCTACATTTAGGTCATATCTCTGTTTTGCATTGATTAATTTAATAGCCTCATTACCTGCCACAGTTGATTCTTTCACACAGAAGTTAACGAAGTTTTTGAAAATATTGATCAGGTCATACTGTCTCTCTATTCAAAGACTAATGACTTTCTATTATTTCAAGAATGGAATGCAAACTCCCTCCGAGGACCT
>NW_008361956.1:0-201 GCF_000622305.1 Nannospalax galili
TGAGACTGTGAGCGTCTGCTGAGCTCCTGCGGGGAGCAGCGTCGTGGACGCTTCCGGGTCAGGATCGCAAGAGCCGGAATACGTGTGAATCGGCGTGGGTGCGTCAGCAGCTCATCCCTCAAGTAGGTCCCGCTCGAGGGCACCGCTTGTCGGTTGTGGTGGCGCACACCGGTAGGATTATGCTGAAGAGGCAGAGGCAGG
>NW_008361957.1:0-201 GCF_000622305.1 Nannospalax galili
AAAAATAGGAAATTTGGGGGCAGGAGAGATGGCTCAGCAGTTAAGAGCACTTATTGTTCTTGCAGAGGACCTAGGTTCTGTTTCCAGCACCCACATGGTGGCTAATAATCAACCAGAGGATCTGACACCCACTTCTGGCCCCCTCAGGCATTTCATGCATGTGGTGCACTTACATACATGCAGGCAAAACACTCATACACA
>NW_008361958.1:0-201 GCF_000622305.1 Nannospalax galili
GGAACTGGAGTTATGGAACATTGTTATCTACCATGTGGTGCTGGGAATCAACCTATGTCCTCTGGAAGAACAGTAAGGTGTTCTTTACCTCTAAGCCATCTCTCCAGCCCTTGGTTTGTATCTCTTTAAAACAACATTGAGAATAAATTAAAAAAATGAAAAGTCTTTTTTATGGGTTTATGATCAGTGGTTTTTATGGGT
>NW_008361959.1:0-201 GCF_000622305.1 Nannospalax galili
ATGAAAAGGACAATACAACACAACAAAATCTATGGGACACATTGAAAGCAGGCCTTAGAGGGAGGTTTATAGCTCTAAGTCCCTACATTAAAAAAATCGGAAAGAACACAAAAAAATGACTTAACATTGCAACTCAAGACATTTGAAGAACAAGAACAAATGAAACCCAAACCCAGAAGACAAGAAGAAATAACAAAAATC
>NW_008361960.1:0-201 GCF_000622305.1 Nannospalax galili
GTGCACATTGTGCCATCACGATGCTCATTGTGCCATCACAATGCTGCAATGCGCCAACAGTATGGCCCCATGTACCACCATTTTTCTCGAATGTCCCATCACAATATTTCAATATGACTTCACAATGTGCCATTGTGCCATCACAATATGCATTGTGCCATCACAATGCGCCAATGTGTCATTAAAATGATCCATTGTGTC
>NW_008361961.1:0-201 GCF_000622305.1 Nannospalax galili
GGACCTCGTGAAGCAAAAACTTAGCAGTAAGAGCCCAGGCTGCTGTTCAAATGATTGCCAGGATCGAGGATAATGGATCTGCTTGAAAAATGCAGGTGATGGCCCACCCAGGCTGTGCCAGCAGAAACAGACTGCACACCCATTAGGAAGCTGGCGAGAAGCTACCTCCTGCAATGCTGGGATCATGCCAGCCCATGTTGC
>NW_008361962.1:0-200 GCF_000622305.1 Nannospalax galili
AGACCAGGCTGGCCTTGAACTCACAGAGATCCAATTTCTTGGGTTTTTTAAGTTTGAAAAGTACTCATGTACTCATGTACTCATGAAGAAGTTAATTCGTCTTTTCCTTATCTGTAGAGCCACTTCCCTTCCCCTGCCCTCTCAATATTCTATACCATCATTTTGATTAATGTTCATATTTGCATTATTATGATTTCGTA
>NW_008361963.1:0-201 GCF_000622305.1 Nannospalax galili
GGACCTCGTGAAGCAAAAACTTAGCAGTAAGAGCCCAGGCTGCTGTTCAAACGATTGCCAGGATCGAGGATAATGGATCTGCTTGAAAAATGCAGGTGACGGCCCACCCAGGCTGTGCCAGCAGAAACAGACTGCACACCCATTAGGAAACTGGCGAGAAGCTACCTCCTGCAATGCTGGGATCATGCCAGCCCATGTTGC
>NW_008361964.1:0-201 GCF_000622305.1 Nannospalax galili
TCCAAATTCTCCAACCTATAAAAAGGTCTTCAATGTAATCATGTTTTTTTTAAAAAAGCAATAATAATTTTAAAAAATCTTGAAATACTGATCCTATAAAACTGTAAACATATAAACCACTGGCTTTTGAAATATGGAAGCTTCCATTTTTCAACTTAGAAGTAAAATAAAAATGTTTAGTAATAGAAATACCACCATTAC
>NW_008361965.1:0-201 GCF_000622305.1 Nannospalax galili
AGCCCTAAAGGTGCACATGCCATCTGCCCACTCTGAGGGGCAGAGGGTCGTATCTCCTGGCCCTCTGTCGTGCAGATCGTTGTGTCACCTGCCACCTCTGATGTAAAGATTGTCTTGTCAACTGCCACCGCTGACATGCAGATAGTCGTATCACCTGTCCCCTCTGACGTGCACGTGATCGTGTCACCTGCCCTCTTAATT
>NW_008361966.1:0-201 GCF_000622305.1 Nannospalax galili
GCTCCAGACTTGTAGAGTGACCATACATTTTGTATTCCCCCATGATTATATAACCATTCCAACTGTCCCATCCTTAAAAACACTTGGCAATATCTGTTTTCTCTAGCAAGCATGTCTTCATCATAGCAAATCTGTAAAGGAAGGTTTGCCTCTTGGAAGGGCAGTTTGCAAACTCTCATGCTGAGGCCTCTGTAGGCCTTT
>NW_008361967.1:0-201 GCF_000622305.1 Nannospalax galili
AAAAGAAAGATGCAGAGGTTTGTGAATACCTGGTAGCCTGCTTTCTTTATTCACTTCTTGCCCCTCTCCTCCCCTAGTACTTTCCTCCCTCTCTTCCATTCCTTCATTAAGAATGTTTTTGGGGTTTGGAGAGATGGCTCAGCTGTTACAAACACTGACTGTTCTTGCAGAAGACCTGGGTTCAAATCCCAGCACCCATAT
>NW_008361968.1:0-201 GCF_000622305.1 Nannospalax galili
CCTAAAGCCTAATAACCATAATGACCAGCAGAGCAAACTGCCTCTACTGGTACAGTAGGGGCACTGTTATCCGGGGTGTAGTCAACAGCTATCTAGTTGGGCTTAAAGTCATCTCAATGGGAGTGAACTCATGGGTGGCACTTTAATTACAGGCAAATACATGACTGGAGAGGTCACAGACCCTTGAGAAAACCCTATCTC
>NW_008361969.1:0-201 GCF_000622305.1 Nannospalax galili
CTCAGAACCCACAAAACTCTTGATAAGGATCTTTTGATTTGATCAGCTCACACAGAATTATGGTGTAAAGTTCTCATGGATTATTACTGTCAGAACCTTGGTGTTGAGAGGAGCTGAAAACCTATAGCAGATGTTTTAACTGAGCAAACCAGAGGCTCCACCCTACTTTGGAAGAAGCCTGTCCAGTATTGCCAGAATCTT
>NW_008361970.1:0-201 GCF_000622305.1 Nannospalax galili
AATCAATCAATCAATCAATCAATAATCATTAAAAATTTAAAACTAGAGTACTCTCTGGGAACCCATCTTTGTCCTAATGATCTTTAAAAAGAATTCCCACTCTGTTTCTCAGTCATGCATCCACATGGTGGAGTATTACTTAGCAAGAAGCAATGGAGATGTTAATTTGAAGACTTGGAAAAGGAGATATTTGGTTGGAAC
>NW_008361971.1:0-201 GCF_000622305.1 Nannospalax galili
AACAAATACCCTGTGTACAGTAACTCCAATTAAACTCTTTTGTATGAATACGTAGAGATGTGCACATCTATATATAAAAGCTTATGAAATAGTAGGTTTCTGCATGGTTTTTCCAAACATCCTTAGAATTACTTATGCCTCCCCAATTCTCTCCTCTGCTTACCCACTCCCCACCTAAATCTCCCTCTCCATTAGTCCCCT
>NW_008361972.1:0-201 GCF_000622305.1 Nannospalax galili
CAGATCATGAGTCCTTAGGAATAAACTTCCATCAGTTACCTGATATAGCCACTCACAGAACCTGCCACCTGCCTTGGGGATGATCCATTTCTATGGGGAGGAAGCCAAGCTGTTGCCAACACTCAATCGAAGAATGCCAAGGACATCTACATGGTCTTTGCAGGTCAAATCCAGCATGTCAGAAGTGCATCCATTTAGTAG
>NW_008361973.1:0-201 GCF_000622305.1 Nannospalax galili
ACTACAGGTAGCATCATTCTAGTCAAGGAACAAAGAATCACATGGCAGAGGGAGGCCTCTGGTCTACATAGTGAGTTCCTGGTCAGCTGGAGCTATAGGGAGACCCTATTCTCTTCACCCCCAAAAC
The DNA here is from genome assembly GCF_000622305.1 of Nannospalax galili. Classification (NCBI taxonomy): domain Eukaryota; kingdom Metazoa; phylum Chordata; class Mammalia; order Rodentia; family Spalacidae; genus Nannospalax; species Nannospalax galili. Next base: position 128 of record NW_008361973.1, read on the forward strand.
AAAAACAAAAACAAAGGCAAGGGACATGGCACCCATACTCAATGCTAGCATACAGGAGGGCAGGGATAGGAGAA
>NW_008361974.1:0-201 GCF_000622305.1 Nannospalax galili
TACATGGGCTGTTTTCCATTGTAAACACAGATATGCTACTCAGACCTGGAAAATGAGAAAGGCCTGTCATTTGCCACAACGAGACTGTGAAACAAGTCAGACAGAGGGAGGTCAGTACTGCAGAGCTTTGCTTCTGCACATTTAAAACATTCCCATAAAAGCAGATAGAATGATGGCTCCAGGATTTGGGGGCAGATGGGC
>NW_008361975.1:0-201 GCF_000622305.1 Nannospalax galili
GCCAGAGACCCGTCAGGCGTTTATATCCTCTTGCTTTTCCCTAATGACCTGCCTTACAACGGTCTGTACTTTGGTTCTGTGTCTTCTCTTCCTTTTTCCAAAAAGAAACAATGCAATTATTTGGATTTTGGTTTCATTTGTCACAATCTCTTTTTTGAAAGATGTACTGTCTGTGTCTACACCAGAAAAAGGGGGAGTAAG
>NW_008361976.1:0-201 GCF_000622305.1 Nannospalax galili
TTCTTTAATTTTGTTTATGATTATTGTTTCAAGTTTTGGGTCCTGGGGCATTGCTGGGTATTTCTCACTTTAGAACATTTCTATTGGACTTGTGGGATTTGATGGTGCATTTTGTCTTGGTTTTTCATATTGTTTGAGTTTTTGAAATGGTAACCTGGGCCTATGATAGTCTTGTGTTAGTTGTGTGTCTGACAAGAAACT
>NW_008361977.1:0-201 GCF_000622305.1 Nannospalax galili
TTATCAGAGTATGCTCACCTTAAGCAGATTATCACCATTTAAATGCAATATTTCACTCTTATTTTTGTTAGTAGCGTAATAAATAAAAACTAGTGCCAAGCAAACATGCTATTAATTCCAGTTTTGACATGTTCTAGTTATGCAGGATTTGGCAACTAAAATTTTCTTTACTTCTTTTACCAAATCTCTAAGAGTAGCATA
>NW_008361978.1:0-201 GCF_000622305.1 Nannospalax galili
CATTTCACAACATTGTAATGGCACATTGGGGCAGTGAAATAGCATATGGGGTCATAGTGTCTGCACATTACAGCTTTGTGATGTCACATTGGAGCATTGTGATGTCGCATTGGGGGATTGTGATGGCACAAGTGGCCATAGTGTTGGCAACTTGGAGCATTGTGATGTCACACTGGAGCATTTTGAGACACATTGGAGGCT
>NW_008361979.1:0-200 GCF_000622305.1 Nannospalax galili
CCCCAACTGGCCTGGAACTTACTATGTAGACCAGGCTGGCCTTGAACTCACTGTGATCCACCTGCCTCTGCCTCCCAAGTGCTGGGACTGTAGGTGTGTGCCATCACGCCCAGCTTAAATGTAATTTTTTAAAAAAAGGCCAGGTGTGATGGCTCATGCCTTTAATCCCAGCACTTGGGAGGTAGAGGCAGGCAGATCTC
>NW_008361980.1:0-201 GCF_000622305.1 Nannospalax galili
GTATCCAGTCATAACTATAGGAACTAGGATAATGACAAGGAACCAGGGAAGTAAAGGAAGACAAAGAATCTGAAAGAGAATGGTAGAGAACAGGTGTTAACAGGGAGATATGGATTAAAAAGGGATGATTTTAAGGGGATGGGGGAGGGAAGGTTATACAAGGAACTTAGGGATAAAGGGAAAGAAGGAGCTCAAGAGAAG
>NW_008361981.1:0-201 GCF_000622305.1 Nannospalax galili
AAAGGTCTAAGGCCTTCTTTAGCAAAATGAATAATGCAGAAGCCATTATAGTTCCTGACTCCAGAGTACTCTACAAAGTTACAGTGACTAAAAAATGTTCAGGAAGGCTGATGAGTTGGCTCAGCAGGTCAGAGCACTTGCTGTACAGGCTTGGCAACCTGAATCTAAGCCCTGCAATCCACCTAAAAATGGAAGGAGAGA
>NW_008361982.1:0-201 GCF_000622305.1 Nannospalax galili
AATTTGTAGATTGCTTTTGGTAGGATAGACATCTCCAAAATATTAATCCTAGGAATTCATGAGCATGGGAGTTCTTTCAGCCTTTTGGTATCCATTTAAATTTTTTCTTCAGTGTCATAAAGATTTCATTACACAAGACTTTCACTTCCCCAGTTTGATTTTCTTCCATTTTATATATAGTGCCAGTGTAAATAGTGTTGT
>NW_008361983.1:0-201 GCF_000622305.1 Nannospalax galili
TCAAAGGATCCTCTGGTTTTACCATGTCAAAGATTTCATCCTGTAAGGGGGGAAAATCAGATTTCATTAATTTCTGTTACAGAGTGTTCTAAAACTCAGGGTGGGCATTTTTTACCTAATAGAAAAATGAACTTCTTTACCTGTAGTCAAAGAATGTTATTGGTAGATTCCTTACCTGATAGCTCTCATTTTATAATGAAG
>NW_008361984.1:0-201 GCF_000622305.1 Nannospalax galili
AGTGCAAATTAAAATCACTTTAAGGTTTCATCTTACCCAAGTCAGACTGGCAGAGATCAAAAGAACAAATGATACCAAATGCTGAAGAGGATGTGGGGGAAGGGGAACACTTAATCTCTGTCGGTGTGACTGCAAACTGTTTCAACAACTATGGAAAGCAGTGTGGAGAAATCTTGAAAAAGTAAAAATGAATCTACCATA
>NW_008361985.1:0-201 GCF_000622305.1 Nannospalax galili
GGGAGGGAAACAGGAGAGGTAGTGGGAAGAATGACCAAAATGCAATGTGTACATGTGTGAAAGAATCAAATTTACTATTAAAATTTGGAAACAATCAAAATAACTAAAATGGATGATGACCATGCTTTGAAACATAAGTTACTAACATTGGCCTGACAAAATTCAATTAAGGTTTGAATCTGTCTAAAATGCTGTGAATAG
>NW_008361986.1:0-201 GCF_000622305.1 Nannospalax galili
ATGTAGGTAAGTGCATCCGTGTCGTGCAATGCCCGTGGAGGACAAAAGAGGCCACTGGATCCCCTGGAACTGGAGTTATGGACAATTGTTAGCTGCCATATGGTTGCTGTGTTTCGAACCCGGGTTTTCTGCAAGAACAGCCAGTGTTCCTAATTGCTGAGCCATCTCTCCAGCCCCCAACATCTATCAGATTTTTAAAGA
>NW_008361987.1:0-201 GCF_000622305.1 Nannospalax galili
GTCTAAGGCTTTATCAAGTGTAATCCTGTCAGGTTGACATCAGGAACCACCGTATGATCTCATTTCAAGTTTCTTCGCCACTGTGAATATAACCTCAGAACTTCCAACATCCTGTATCCTGTTCCAAAGACAATCAAATCCAGCTCTCCTCTGAGAAGCCCATTCCCACACTCTGCTATCTGGTGTCTTACACCCCCGCCC
>NW_008361988.1:0-201 GCF_000622305.1 Nannospalax galili
TTCCATAACTCCAGTTCCAAGGGATCTGACACCATCTTCTGGCCTCTGTCGAGCATTGACCTCAAGTGGTGCATTTACATACATGCAGTCATGTACATAAAATACAAATAATAAATAAAATATTTTTAATAGACACAAATAAAATTCCACGTTATTATTCTATTTACATTTCCACAAAATTTACAAGGATTTTGTCAAAAT
>NW_008361989.1:0-201 GCF_000622305.1 Nannospalax galili
ATCACATTACTATTATGTTGTCATTGGAGATTTGGAGCACCTGTCTTCCAGACTTTTATACAATATATAATAGATTATTAGTGTCCATGTATGATGTTCTTTGGGTAGCAACTGACTAAATCTATCTACATGGTCCATCAATCCTATTTCTAAATATGCAATCAAGGAAAATCATTCCAGTATGTACAAGGGGTACCTCCA
>NW_008361990.1:0-201 GCF_000622305.1 Nannospalax galili
CAGAGTCTTCCATGCAGACATACACACACAGTTAACTTCGGCTCTTTCCACTACAATGACTGAGAAGTACAGACTTTTGGTACAACTGGCTGTTGCTGTGCTGTGTGGTTCCTTGTACTTGGAATATTCAGTAGTCTTTCACGTAGCAGCTGAAATGTATGTATCATATAAATTGCCCAAGTTTTTACATTGCTATTTAAG
>NW_008361991.1:0-201 GCF_000622305.1 Nannospalax galili
CGGCGGGCTGTCAGTCACCGGAAGTCGCGCCGTCGTACTAGCCCTCCCAGTGCCTCTTCTCAGTCTCCTAAGGCATCGGCCCCCCGCCCGAGCCACTTCAAGACTTCTGATTGGTCAGTATGGCCGTCACTCATCCGGAGGGCGGGGCGAGAGGCGGGACATGGTGTAGTGGGAGGTCCCGCAGCTTCCTTGGCCGAGCGG
>NW_008361992.1:0-200 GCF_000622305.1 Nannospalax galili
TTATTAGGAACAAGAAGAGCCAAAGAAGACACACAGGAAACCCAGGCCTCCCGAGGCTCCTCTAACCCTGTAGCTTTCAAAAGCACTGTATCAGCAATGAAAGTCCTCGATTTCACAGGGTTAGTGGGTAATTTGTGAATACCCAGTGGTGGAAGTGGGCCACCCTCTCTAATTGGAACATACTAGACTGTACATCTTTT
>NW_008361993.1:0-201 GCF_000622305.1 Nannospalax galili
GAGACCACCAAACGAACCAAAAGCAGTGCCAGTGTACAACAAGGAGGGTCAACAACTGTAGAAAAGTTTCTTCAACGTGTCCAGGAGAAGCTATGGTCAGGCAAGGCCTTTTGCCTTGTCCTCACATAGATGGAGTTGGTAAAAGAAAACAAATGGAGCCAAAGGCACCTGCCAAGCCCAAATTACCTTAAAGGTAAAAAA
>NW_008361994.1:0-201 GCF_000622305.1 Nannospalax galili
GGACAGTTATGACAGTTAGGGCAGTTATGACAGTTATGACTGTAATGATAACTCGTTTATGACAGTTATGAGAGTTATGACCCTTATGACATTTTTGACAGTTAGGACCGTTAGAACAGTTATGACAGTTATGAGAGTTATGACAGTTAAGACTGTTAGGATAGTTATGACAGTTATGACAGTTAGGACCGTTAGGACAGT
>NW_008361995.1:0-201 GCF_000622305.1 Nannospalax galili
TTCTCATGAATAAATGAGAAAAAGAGATTTTCTGAGATATTATAAAATTATCTTAACTTATAAGAAAATGGTGCTTTTTAGAGTTACATCCGCTTTCATTTCTACCTGAGTGAGTGCAGGTCCAGCTATTTAATATTCTTTCCATAAATAGACATCAGTATTTCATTGTTCCATCTTCCAATTATGAGAGGCCTGTAGTGG
>NW_008361996.1:0-201 GCF_000622305.1 Nannospalax galili
ATAATTTATAGTGTCTTGACCCTGTGGAGCAAAAGAGGTACGTATGTACCACGCAGGTGTCCAAGGTAACATACAAGAAACAAAATGACAAGAGAGGGAAGACACACCTTAGTTTTAGAACATTTAAAAGTAACACAAACATGGGTTGTCTAAAACACATCCATGGAATAATAAGGTGACAACAGGTAACCATGGAGACAC
>NW_008361997.1:0-201 GCF_000622305.1 Nannospalax galili
TCAGGAATTTGAGGGCTGGGCTGGCCAGGAAGAGGGGCCCAGGAAAGATGCTGGTCCCCAGTGATGCAAAGTGAGGCGGGGGCGAGAAGAGGCCAGAGGGTGCCTTGGGACTACAGGGAGGAATTGGGTTGGTCTGGACACAAGGGAGTGGGAAGCAGTGGAGAGTTGGGGCCAAGAGGTCAGTCCAGAGGTCTGGGGTGC
>NW_008361998.1:0-201 GCF_000622305.1 Nannospalax galili
TCGCCAAGGAAAGTCGTCCCCGAGCCCCACACAGCAGGCTCCCAGAGCCCCACGGGCATCCCCAAGGGTGGCGGATAGACTCCTCAGACTCGTCAATCTTCTCCAGAGCCGCCCAGAATCAGGCCGTGAGTCTCACGCAGAAAAAGAAATCACAAGAATACAGAAACACAGAACAAGGCCCACACTCCCCTGGCCGGCCAA
>NW_008361999.1:0-201 GCF_000622305.1 Nannospalax galili
TGAAATGGGTATTTTCAAAGTCTATGAAAGGCTCCGTGAAATCAAGTAGTCTACATTTCATCTTTGTATCAGTGTGACCTACACACATTCCACTTTGCCTAGAGATGCATCCAGCCTGCACAGCTGTCTCTTTACTTACCTTATTGTGATAAATACCCTTCATTTGAAAGGAATTACGAATAAGGATACTTGAATTTTTCA
>NW_008362000.1:0-201 GCF_000622305.1 Nannospalax galili
ACCTGGATAAGGCTATATGTTTTCATTAAAGACTGAATTTGATCATGCTTTCCTTTGCATCATCTCTCCCCTTGATCTGAAGTTATTAACCTTATATCCATTAATTGAACAGCTGGATATCTATTTGATACTATAATCTTTGTGTCAGCTCTTTTAACTATGTTTTAGTCACAACACAATAAAAGTACATGTAAGAGAGAG
>NW_008362001.1:0-201 GCF_000622305.1 Nannospalax galili
CTAAGAAAAGAGTCAATTACTATAAACTTAAATAAGCCACTGATAACTGGAGGCCAGGTGGTGTGAAATTCTGAGAGAAGCGATTTATTATTTGTTAATCCTTTGGATTGCATGGTGCCTTATTAAGCCATCGTGACAAAAAATGTAAAACTGTTTATAAGTGAAAATATGGCATCCTATAAATTAGTCTTTAAATATAAA
>NW_008362002.1:0-201 GCF_000622305.1 Nannospalax galili
TGCATTATTAGGTTATAATTGTATTACACATTTTCATAGGAATTCATTTTGATACTACTATTTATTACTTACATTAGCATTATTAGTCAAAATTATTTTCTCTGCTTAGATAAAAGCTGAGATGATCAGAGACATACAGACATAGCTCTTACACTGAGGAAATCAAGATATTAATTACTAATATGTAGATAATGTCAACAC
>NW_008362003.1:0-201 GCF_000622305.1 Nannospalax galili
ACTCAACAAAGACCTGTGGGGCTGGGGATGCAGTGGACCTGGTAGAGTACTTGCCTACCATGTAACACCACATAAACTGGGCATGGTGGCAAATGCCTGAAGTCCCAGCACTTAGGAAGGGGAGGCTGGAGGCCATTTTCCATTATATATAGCCTGGGCTATGTGAGACTTTGTTCCTCAAAAAAAAAAAAAAAAAAAAAT
>NW_008362004.1:0-201 GCF_000622305.1 Nannospalax galili
TACCCAAATTCAAAACCTGTCTCTAATGCTTAATTAGCTGTACATAAATTACTTAACTCAGTGCCTTAAATTTTCTCTTCCATAAAATGTGAATGTTAATAACTGCCCCAAGAGCTTTTTCAAAAACTAAAAAGGTAAATATACATAAACAACTTAAAACAAGCTTTTCAAGAAAGCATTATGTTAAGTTTTAGATATTAA
>NW_008362005.1:0-201 GCF_000622305.1 Nannospalax galili
TTGCCCAATCTCAGGAAACAGCTGAAGAGAGGCTAAGGGAGAGAAGTTGACAGAGTCAGTTGATGAATTTCAGACGAGGCCAAAGAGACCAGGTGAGGGCCAGGATTCCTAATTAGGTCTGGGTGGGTGGCAGCTCTCACTGACTTGGTAACATCTCAGTGAGATGCAGGTGGAAGGCTGATGGGAAGTGTGAGTTTAGAT
>NW_008362006.1:0-201 GCF_000622305.1 Nannospalax galili
TTGCCCAATCTCAGGAAACAGCTGAAGAGAGGCTAAGGGAGAGAAGTTGACGGAGTCAGTTGATGAATTTCAGACCAGGCCAAAGAGACCAGGTGAGGGCCAGGATTCCTGATTAGGTCTGGGTGGGTGGCAGCTCTCACTGACTTGGTGACATCTCAGTGAGATGCAGGTGGAAGGCTGATGGGAAGTGTGAGTTTAGAT
>NW_008362007.1:0-201 GCF_000622305.1 Nannospalax galili
ATTCCCAGCACTCACACAGTGGTTGGCAACTGTCTGTAACTCCAGCTCCAGAGGATCCAATGCCCTCTTTTGACCTCTGCAGGCACTGCACAGCACAGGTGCAGGCGATCCCTCATACACATAAAATGAAAGTAATATATAAAATATTTTTTAAAAAGAAAATGAAAGAGGAAAAAAGGAGAAAAAGGAAAAGACAAAATA
>NW_008362008.1:0-201 GCF_000622305.1 Nannospalax galili
AGCATATGGCATTGGTGCAATAGTGACACTTTTAGGGACAATCAATAGCGACCTAATTGGACTAAAAGCCCATTCATTAGGAGGAAACTCATATCTAGTACTGTAAACAAATATACATGGCTGGAGAACTCATAGATCCTAGAGAAAATATCAAAACTGTCACATCCCTATATTAATTTAATTTGTTACTATGTGAAAAAT
>NW_008362009.1:0-201 GCF_000622305.1 Nannospalax galili
GGGCATTTGTTTATAAAAATGGTTGTTGACACATCCTATGCAATATCTAAACTGAATCATGGTACCAGATAAAACAGATGGGAATGAAGCTTGTGTATCATCCATTATCATGTATATAATCAATAAATTATCTGATTCTCTTGAAGAGAAAAAAAAAAAAAAAGAAAAGAAACAAGAAACCTCTGGGCTGGGGGGCTGGAA
>NW_008362010.1:0-201 GCF_000622305.1 Nannospalax galili
TCATGGTAAAGAAGTTGGACTCAGAAAGACAAATACCACATTTTCTCTCATATGTGGAACCAAGATGTTCTGATAGATTACCTCAAAGCAGGACATCCATGTGGGGAGGAAAAGTCCAAAGGGAGGGGGCATGAGAGGAAATGGGGAAAGACAAAATATGTTTTCTCTGAGGTATGGAATCGAGATTTAAATGTATGGAAC
>NW_008362011.1:0-201 GCF_000622305.1 Nannospalax galili
TGATTAGAAGAAGAGGATAAAGGAGCTACTGATAGCAACAAATGTGAAGAACGTCATCCAGAGCACAAGGACACTGCTGGGCTCCAATTAAAGCAAACAAGTTATAAAAAACATATGTGAGGTAATGGCTAGATGCTTAGTGAACTTGATTAAATTATCCTTTAGAAATACACTCTAAGGCATTTAAGGATGAAATGTAAA
>NW_008362012.1:0-201 GCF_000622305.1 Nannospalax galili
CTTTATTGCTACTCTAACAAGTTCATTGTGGAAGGGAAAATAAATATATTTTAACTCTAAACTCTTGTGTTATACTCTTCAATTTAGCATTTAATCATGAGTAAGATATCACTGAAGATTGTTCAGCAATAAAATAGTTTGAAGTACATATATTTGAAACATGGTCTCACTATGTAGCCCTGGTTGTCCTACAACTTACAA
>NW_008362013.1:0-201 GCF_000622305.1 Nannospalax galili
GTCTCACTTCTGAGGTCCAGTAGGTTGGTGACAGAGTGGGCCCAAGCTTAAGCTTATAACAATAAAAAAACCCTTGTGTGTTTGCATTGGTCGGCTCCTTGGTGTTCTTTGGGGTCTCATGAACTGGTCACAACACAATGTCTACCCACGACTCCCTTGGTCCCAACAACAATCCAAGGTATGATTCCATCAAAGTTCCTC
>NW_008362014.1:0-201 GCF_000622305.1 Nannospalax galili
TGTGACATCACAATGCATTAATGTGCCAACACTATGGCCCCATGTGCCATCATATTTCTCCAATGTGCCATCATAACATTACATATGATTTGACAGTGTTCCATTGTGCCATCACAATGCTCATTGTGCCATCAGAATGTGCCCATCTGTCATTTCAGTGATCCACTGTGTCATCACCATGCTCAATATGCAAACACGGTG
>NW_008362015.1:0-201 GCF_000622305.1 Nannospalax galili
TGAGTGTATTGCCTGTATGTGTGTAAGTGCACCTGTGTCATGCAATGCCCCTGCTTGTATTTGAGCTCCCAAGGATGCATGTGAACATACCACCATGCACTCATTTTTCACATGAGTCACCTGTGGACCAGGGCCTTTGCTCAGTTTTCAACATTACTGAACATCTGCTGGATGCTGAGAGAACACAGCAACAAATAAGAA
>NW_008362016.1:0-201 GCF_000622305.1 Nannospalax galili
GGAATTGAACCTGGGTCCTCTGCAAGAGCAGTCAGTGCTCTTGACTGCTGAACCAACTCTCTAGCCCCTAAAATTTGAAACTTTGGAAAGGTGACATGATACAAGTGGAAGATTCCCCTCACCATGAAACTCTTTGTGAACAAAATATTCGATATGTTTCATAAAGTTAACTTCAAGTTATGTATATAAGATGAATATGAA
>NW_008362017.1:0-201 GCF_000622305.1 Nannospalax galili
CTAGTGGTGGAGGGAGGCTATGGGAGCATGCCATATGGAATGTGGTTGTATGTATAGTCAAATAAGATGGTTTGTGATATTTTGTGTGATACACACACACACAAAAAAAATCAACAAATTTTTTAATGTATTATGTTTGAGGAGGAAGCATGGAAATTTTCATTATGGTAATTAGTAGAGGTGATAAACATTATCATTGAA
>NW_008362018.1:0-201 GCF_000622305.1 Nannospalax galili
GTCTCACTTCTGAGGTCCAGTAGGTTGGTGACAGAGTGGGCCCAAGCTTAAACTTATAACAATAAAAAAACCCTTGTGTGTTTGCATTGGTCAGCTCCTTGGTGTTCTTTGGGGTCTCGTGAACTGGTCACAACACAATGTCTACCCACTACTCCCTTGGTCCCAACAACAATCCAAGGTATGATTCCATCAAAGTTCCTC
>NW_008362019.1:0-201 GCF_000622305.1 Nannospalax galili
ATAGACTTCAAATGCCCACTTATCTCTTACTAGTTATAAGAGATAAGGAGAAACACCACATTAATTAAAGAAAGAAATCCATTTAAAAAATTACTCTCCAAAACATACACACATCACATACAAGTTCATTCCATTTCATAAAGTAAAGAATATTATATATAAAAGCACAGGTTAACTACAACACTATGCTAATAGTTGACT
>NW_008362020.1:0-201 GCF_000622305.1 Nannospalax galili
GTGAACTGTTTACTCTCCCAACTCCAAAAGGTTACTCATACCTTACTTCCTGTTCTTGAAAAACTCCACTGTTCTCTAAATCTGAGTTTACATCTCACCATAAGCACTGATGGCCTAGCCTAAAAATGGTGGGACTTGATGACTGTTGACGTAAGGATGGCAGGAATGTGGTACCATTCCTCAGAAGCAGCACTCTGATCT
>NW_008362021.1:0-201 GCF_000622305.1 Nannospalax galili
GGGACCAAGACATAATGGACTCTCAGAAAGAAGAAACTGGCAAATTTTAGCCTGAATCCTATCCATACACCTAGAAAAGACATATCTGTCACAAAGATATTAGGCTCCCAAGAAGCTCTACCAGAACAGACTGCAGGTAGTCTTCCATTCCAATGCAAGTCATATGTCCTGGGACTGGTAATACTTCTGATCTCATGTTTA
>NW_008362022.1:0-201 GCF_000622305.1 Nannospalax galili
AGCATAACAGCACTGTGTGTGGTGGCACAAACCTGTGAGTCCATCCTGGGCCACATAAGACCCTCCCTGCCTCAAAAATAAAAGAATTATTGGTGGTAAAAAAAAAAAAATGCCTGCTGGGCTCCCAACATGAGGAGTTTCCCCAAGGAGTATAATTTTATTCAAATCTACAAAGTAAACAGTTGGTAAATTAGACCTAAG
>NW_008362023.1:0-201 GCF_000622305.1 Nannospalax galili
GCTTTAGCTACATAGCACATGGTTATTAAAAGTACCAGACTGGTGGAACTAGTAACCCAAGGTTACTTCTTGGATGTTTAACAGCCATACTTTTAGGTCTTTACTAATCTGGTCAGAGAGACTTAAAGGAGTTTTTGCTCCTTGCCCTCCAAGGTCCATTAAGTTCCAGGGGAATATGGAGCATCACTGAAAATGTCCTCT
>NW_008362024.1:0-201 GCF_000622305.1 Nannospalax galili
TAATTCAATTGAAACAAACAAACAAACAAACAATGGTGTGAGGATATAAACGTCAGTCAGAAAGGCCAGGAGTGACGGAATTCAGGAGGAGCCAGGAGGAAAGCTGGGCTGGTGAAAGGCTTTATCTGAAGGGCCAGTTTACATTACAGCATTCAACAGGAGCCAATGAGTGGCCTGGAAACTCTTTCTGTTTCACTTTGG
>NW_008362025.1:0-201 GCF_000622305.1 Nannospalax galili
GTAAAGTTACATTTTAAATGATTTTTATGAGTGAGATGTTTTGCCCTGGGGTGGGTAGAATGGCTACACTTTAATAAAGAGCCTATTACATGAACTAGTACAAAGTAAGCATTTTACTAATGAACTTCCTTTGCTTTTTCTGAAAGCTGATTGGTAGTCAAAACATTGGAGTCTTTTGGTGGGGAAAAGCATGCCCTTTCT
>NW_008362026.1:0-201 GCF_000622305.1 Nannospalax galili
TTTCTCCTTGCAATTTCCATTACTATGGTGTTCTTTTTATTCTGAAAGAAAGATTTTCACTTTCTACCACATCTCCTCAGACACTAATTGAGGTGTTGGCATGGACCAGCCTTTTCTCTGTTATTTATTTATTTACTTATTAAGGTGGGAGTGGAGGGGTCATATATAACTTATTTAAATCCTAAAGTTTAGAAATGCCTT
>NW_008362027.1:0-201 GCF_000622305.1 Nannospalax galili
CCCTGCCATTCTCGCCTCTCTCATCCTCAGACACCAGGCCTTGCCCTTCCTCAGGCTCCAACCCGCCCTCCGTCAGGTTCCAGGCCTCACCCTCAGGTTCCAGATCCCGCCCTCTCCCCCTCCCGCCTTCGGGTTCCAGGCGCCATCCTCGTATAGTCCCGCCCACCCTCGGGTCCAGGCCCCGCCCTTTCCCCCGCCTTC
>NW_008362028.1:0-201 GCF_000622305.1 Nannospalax galili
GCTCTAATGCTGCACTGTGTGTGTGATTCTCTGCCAAGTCAAACAATACAAAAAGCATGTTATAGAGTAACAGAGGCTTGATGTGAAGCCAGCCTCTACCACCTGCCCTCTTTTTTATCATTATAGAGTGGACTTAAACTACCTTAGCCTTCTTTCCTTTATTTATGAGAATAATAAAAACTATTTTAATGGTAGCTGTGA
>NW_008362029.1:0-201 GCF_000622305.1 Nannospalax galili
AGTGTCTGTCTTTGAAAATGAGATGAGTTTCTTGCAGACAACAAAAAGATGATTTTTTTTTCTTAATCCTTTCCCATAGTCTATGTCTTTTGACTGGTGAGTTCAGTCCATTAATATTTAAGTTATTAATGAAATATGGGTATTGAATCTTGTCATTTTTATTTCTGTTTACATTCTTGATGTAGCTGTCCTTTTCCACAG
>NW_008362030.1:0-201 GCF_000622305.1 Nannospalax galili
AGCTGGGTTGGTCTTGATGCAAAGGATCAGGAAGAGGAAAGGTCAGCCCCCGAGTTCCAGAAAGAGGCTGGTGGCTGGTGCAGGTCCAGGGAAGCAGAGGAAGGTGAGGGCTGGGGCAGGCCTAGAAGCAGTGCTCCTGGGGACCCGAGAGGGCACTGAGTTGGTCTGGATGAAAAGGATCAGGAAGCAGTATTGGTTCCT
>NW_008362031.1:0-201 GCF_000622305.1 Nannospalax galili
CATGTTGAGTTAATGAGATTACATCCACTGGGTCATGACACCCTGCTTTGGGACCAATCCCGTTGGCACTACTCCAGTTCTCACACCTACCTTGCTTAGCTAGTTAGAAGCTGCACATTTGTTTACCATCTCCCTGCTTTGGGACTAGAGCCTTTCATACCTGAAAAGCTAACATGCCTGGAATCATCCTATCCATCTAGT
>NW_008362032.1:0-201 GCF_000622305.1 Nannospalax galili
TTCAGTCTGACCAACTTAGAATCTCACAGTGGCAGGAGCACCCAGCTCTCCCAACCCACAAGCTTCTGCACAGGTGTGAGCCTTCTAGACTAGAACCTGATTCAGCACTGGTCCCAGCAGGTGGGTACCACCATGAGGGCCATGCACCAATACTGGGAGTCCTGCACTTCCTTCTATGGTCCCTCGAGTTCTACAGGAATC
>NW_008362033.1:0-201 GCF_000622305.1 Nannospalax galili
CCTAGAAGGAGAGGATTCCTGCTTGTAGATAGTGTCTTCTACACATGATAGCGAGACTGTACCCAGAGAAATTGCTGTGGTATGGTTTCCTAAACAAAATCTGCACAGTGACCAGTCCAGTTGACATTTCATTACAGATGAGGGAAATTTCGCAAGGTTCCACCTCTAGAAGAAGAGCTACAGGCAATCAGTGGATGCTGA
>NW_008362034.1:0-201 GCF_000622305.1 Nannospalax galili
GACAGACCACTAGCCCAATTAACCAAAAGAAAGAAAGAGCACCTCAAAATTTACAAAATAAGAGATGAAAGGGGAAACATCACAACAGACACCAGAAGGACACAGAACATTGAAAGGGAATACTTTAAAAACCTATATGCTATCAAATTTGAAAACCTAAAAAAAAATGGATGCATATCTAAAGGCATGGGAACCACCAAA
>NW_008362035.1:0-201 GCF_000622305.1 Nannospalax galili
TCATGCGAAATTGTGTCATTACCTTGATCCATTTTGTCATCATCATACTCAGTATGGAAACACGGTGTTCAATGTCCCCTCACATTCCACAAATTTGACTACACAATGCTCCATAGTAATATCACAGTGTTAAATATGACTTCATAATGATTCATTGTGACATTACAATGCTCCAATATGCCAACACTATCTCCCCATGTG
>NW_008362036.1:0-201 GCF_000622305.1 Nannospalax galili
TACATGAGAAATTATGTTAAATGTTTTTAATATGCACACACAAGCTATGTGAAGTAATGAGTTTTTAATTCTTTTGACTGTGGTAATGATTTTACAATGTATGCCTGTATCAAAATATCACCTCATACATGCCCTCAGAGAGCGGCCCACGCACATGCTGTGCTTGGCGATTTCCACTCAGTGGCAGTCGGTGTATGCAAA
>NW_008362037.1:0-201 GCF_000622305.1 Nannospalax galili
AGAAATTATCATATAGACTATGTAGAAAATTCTTAAAACTTTAAAACAAGGCGATGAACAATTAAATTACACATGGACAAAGGACTAGAATAGATATCAAAAGTAGATGTTAAACCTGGGCCAGAGAGATGGCTCAGTGGGTAAAGGCAGTTGCTGCCAAGCTTGACAACCTGATTTCAATTCCTGGAATCTACATGATGG
>NW_008362038.1:0-201 GCF_000622305.1 Nannospalax galili
ACACAGTTTTTCTAATATTTGTCTTTCTGATGAAGTATATAGTTGGGAAAAATTTCCAAAACAATATAAAAAATTAACAACCTTTTTGAAAGAAACTGATTAAGAGACAGAATCCCCAGGAACAGCCAGCATATAGATTTCCTCCGGCTCGATGCTGTCGACATAATGACTTTGGATTTTAATTCCCTGAGTCACAGATGA
>NW_008362039.1:0-201 GCF_000622305.1 Nannospalax galili
TGGCCTTGGCCCAGTTGCCAAGCACAATAGGTGGCCAGTCGCCTCTGTTCACAACCTGGAAGGCATGAGATTTATGTCATATTTGAGTCTCGGGTTTTACACCCAGGCCAGTATGTTTCTGTGGGGTCTCTTTATGTATAGGGGTGTGAACTCTTCCCCTCAGCTGAAGTGCTGCTTTTCAAAGGCACATTTGGGCTGAAC
>NW_008362040.1:0-201 GCF_000622305.1 Nannospalax galili
TTCCAGTGGGAGGGATATGGGAGGGTGCCAATGGGGAAGGGGGTATAAAGACAGTTAAGATGTGCTGTGTGAAATACACAAAAATTCATTTAAAATTTTACAAAAAAGGGGGGAGGGGAGAGGAGAGCTGGGTAGCACATGCCTGCAATCCCAGCACTTGAGAGGCAGAGGCAGGCAGATCTCTGTGAATTCTAGGCCAGC
>NW_008362041.1:0-201 GCF_000622305.1 Nannospalax galili
TTACAAAGTGTGTTTAAATTGCTCAGAGTCTAAGACATTTTTAGGAAAGAAGCAACACAAAGCCAGTAGAAGTCAGTTTAGAAGTTAGAGGTAAAATCAGATATTGCTGGAGGGAAAGCCAGGGAACAAAACAGGAAACAGGAGAGCTGCGACTTCCAAAACAGTTCCAGAAAAAAGCTGTGGGCTGACACACGTCATTGG
>NW_008362042.1:0-201 GCF_000622305.1 Nannospalax galili
GTATCTGCTTACCCATAACCATGTGGGATGTTACAAGGGAAAGGAAAAATACTATTTATTTTTGTTTGGATTTGTTTTTGGTCTTTTGAAAGAGGTTGTCCTCAAATAGGTTGCATACCTCAGGAGGACACTGAACTCTTGATCCTCCTGTCTGAATCTCCCAGGATAGGATTACAGACTTATGTTTCCTGTCACTATCAC
>NW_008362043.1:0-201 GCF_000622305.1 Nannospalax galili
TACAGAAAATCTCAAACATGCCCCAAAGTCAAAATAACAGAGTCATGAAGCTCTGGGTCTCAAACATCCAACTTCATTAACTGCCAGCATTTTAAAATTGATTCCTATTTATGCCCCAGTTTTCACCAGACTCTTTTAAGGGAACTCAGATTATCACTACTATAAATACTTCATTAAGAAAAGGACATTGAAAACAAATAT
>NW_008362044.1:0-201 GCF_000622305.1 Nannospalax galili
ATATGTTTCTTACATTATATTCACTCCTTTTCCAGCATACTTACTCAAAAACAATTTTCTCCTCAAAAACTCTTTCTGGGAAGCCTGGTGTCAGGGGTCTTCATGCCCCACATTGGGTGCCAATTGTTGAACGCCCCCCAAGCCCACCAGGCTTGGATCTTCAACAAGAAAAAGAGTCAAGACAAAGGTCTTGATTTTTTT
>NW_008362045.1:0-201 GCF_000622305.1 Nannospalax galili
TTCAAGTATTATAAAGTACGTACATTAAGTATAATGTTCTCTGGAATCCTCAGCAGATCTCAAGGCAACACTGGAGGTTGAAATTGACTTACAACTTGAGACTTTAGGTTTTCTGGTGTACCGCCATTCTAGATGCATCACTTCCTGGGCGACTTTTCTGCTGAAATTGAATGGTGCTGACAGGGAGAGACATCTGGACTT
>NW_008362046.1:0-201 GCF_000622305.1 Nannospalax galili
AGTATCATTTGTATCATTTGTTCTCTTGAAACTAGCCATTCTGACTGGGTTTAAATGAAATTCTTTAAACTTTTTAAAAAATTTTATTTCCTGTGTATGCGTGTATTGTCTGCATGTATGTAAGTGCACCCATGTCCTGCAACACGGAGAACAGAAGAGGCTGTCAGATCCCCTGGAGTGGAGTTATGGACAGTTGTTAGC
>NW_008362047.1:0-201 GCF_000622305.1 Nannospalax galili
TATTTTCTTCAAAGCTTTTATTATGAAAGGATGGCTTATTTTTCCAAAGACTCTTTATATGCACCTATCATTAGAATATTTTGTCTCTGAGTATATTTATGAGCTTTACTATATTTATTTATTTTTGTATGGTGAATTCTTTTTACATCGGGGGAACAAAACTATATTGAGCATGCTTAAGACTCCTATTAATGTGTTAAT
>NW_008362048.1:0-201 GCF_000622305.1 Nannospalax galili
CCTTTGCATCCAGACCAACCCAGCTCCTCAGTGCAGTCCCCAGGAGTCCTCGGTGCCTCTTCCTGCCTCATCTGCCTTTGCATCACTGGGTGGCACCGCCACCAGCTGCCCTAGACCAGCATCTTTCCTGGGCCACGCTCTTAGGCCGGGTCAATCCCCAAATTCCTGAGGCCAAAATCGTTCCTGGAGGGATCCAGACCT
>NW_008362049.1:0-201 GCF_000622305.1 Nannospalax galili
AAATTTAATAACCACATGATTAGAAGAAGCATTTCATTACATTTCATTACAGCTTTACTATATTCAATAACACATTCCAGAGCAAGGACAAATCTCTTTCAAAAGTGGCTGTAAATTTTTATATTCACAGTTGAATTAATACAGGTATATAATATTTAACTCAGTATAAACACTGTAAGACATAAAATTGAATGAGTTTTT
>NW_008362050.1:0-201 GCF_000622305.1 Nannospalax galili
ATATCTAAGAGATGCCAAAAATTCCACCAGAAAACTCCTAGAGATTATTAATACATTCATTAAAGTGGCAGGTTACATAATTAATCTGCAAAAGTCTGTAGCCTTTCTATATACCAATAATAAGCAATCGGAATAAACCTGACCAAAGAAATTAAAGAGCTCTACGATGAAAAATTTAAATCTTTAAAGAAAGAGATTGAG
>NW_008362051.1:0-201 GCF_000622305.1 Nannospalax galili
GATTGCAGCTAGATGAGGAACTGCTGTTCTTCCTAAAACATGTATCTCTAGATAGACTGACTAGATTCAGTAGATCGATAAGCACTGGGGAATGGCTGGGGGCACCAACAACACAGTGGACAGAAACCAGGATGAGCTCCAATGGGTGAGGGAGGCTATGGGAAGGTGCCATTTGGGTAGTGGATATATAGATGAATAAGA
>NW_008362052.1:0-201 GCF_000622305.1 Nannospalax galili
TGTAGTAAATGTAACTATTGTACTTCACTGGATTGTTTCTGTTTGCTTTTTTTTATTGAGTTTTTAAAATTTCATAATTTCTCACTCAAATCCATACCCTTTGGGCCCTTGTTTAATTGAGCTGACATGGGTCCCGTATTTGATGGCATTGCTGCTGCAGGCTCACATGAGCAAGCCTCCATTGGCCTGGAAGCCTCCACC
>NW_008362053.1:0-200 GCF_000622305.1 Nannospalax galili
TGGTCATGTTACCTGCCCCCTCTGATGTGCAGATGGTCGTGTCACCTGCCCAGTCTTACGGGCAGATCGTCGTGCCACTTTTCCTCTCTGACGTGCACATGGTCATTTCACCTGCCCTCTCTGACGTGCACTTTGTTGTGTCACATGCCCTCTTAGCCGGGCACATGGTCGTGTCACCTGCCCTCTCTGCCATAAAGATG
>NW_008362054.1:0-201 GCF_000622305.1 Nannospalax galili
GTGAAGGAGTGGGAGGTGCGGCAAAATCCTGCTAATCCCTTAAAGCTACATTTGAGCCAAAAATGAAGGGATTCCTGCTGATGAGCTCACTGTTATGGACCCTCCAGAGAACAGTGGTGTCAGCGGGAGCCCAGAGCATCAACCCCCATTAACCGGTACGTCAGACATGGATCCTGCGAAGCAGTGATGCCTATGAGGAAT
>NW_008362055.1:0-201 GCF_000622305.1 Nannospalax galili
GGCTGTTTCCTGCCACCTGAGATTTGCTTTACCTCAACCCAGATGCCAACTCTCTGCTGCCCCTTTCATTCTTGAAGTCCATTAACAACTGTTCTTCAAAAACCTAGTATGTTCCTAGCACCCTTCAGGACACTGGGGACACAGTAGGGAACCATGCTAAAATTCACCATACTGTCATGTCACAGATTCATGTGTTGGTAT
>NW_008362056.1:0-201 GCF_000622305.1 Nannospalax galili
GGCTGTTTCCTGCCACCTGAGATTTGCTTTACCTCAACCCAGATGCCAACTGTCTGCTGCCCCTTTCATTCTTGCAGTCCATTAACAACTGTTCTTCAAAAACCTAGTATGTTACTAGCACCCTTCAGGACACTGGGGACACAGTAGGGCACCATGCTAAAATTCACCATACTGTCATGTCACAGATTCATGTGTTGGTAT
>NW_008362057.1:0-201 GCF_000622305.1 Nannospalax galili
GAAGTCTTGGAAACATGACTTCTCAGAAACTGCATGAAATGTCTGCCAGGGGAGACTTAGCAATACCGTGGAGAAGGTACAAGTGCTGGAAACATTTCTGCTGTGCTGTGCAGCAAGTTCTGATGCCTGCTGGCCTCCTGCACTGGGTCGGGAGACAGTGCCTGCTGTCTGAGACTTGTCTCCCTCCACACTGCACTGCAC
>NW_008362058.1:0-201 GCF_000622305.1 Nannospalax galili
CTGGGGCTACAGAGAGACCCTGTCTCAAAAAGACAAAAAATTAATTTTTAAGAAAAGCTTTATGTTTCCCTTTTAGATCTCTTGAAGCACTTTTACATCAAAAGAGGCCGCAGTACATTAAAGCGAAAGAAAACATCTCATCATCTCAATAAATAGGATTTGTCTAAGAAATCAATAAAAGACAATGAAAAACAATGTTCT
>NW_008362059.1:0-201 GCF_000622305.1 Nannospalax galili
TTGGTGGGTAGGGATAGTGGAGGTGAAGCTGGGAGGAGCTGGGGAGAAGGTCAAATATGATAAAAATATATGAAATTCTCAGAGAACTAATAAAAAAAAGAAAGTATATATCATACTTTTGATAGAAAAATTCAGAGAGTTTTTATCATTATGCTCCATGCCACTAACATGGACGTTGATTTGTAAGACAGTGAGTCAGTG
>NW_008362060.1:0-201 GCF_000622305.1 Nannospalax galili
CAGAGGGGACAGGAGAAATGACCATCTTCATGTCAGAGGGGACAGGTGACATTACCATCTGAAAATCAGAGGGGTCAGGTGACACTACCATCTGCACATCAGGGGGGAAGGAGACATGACCATCTGCACGTCAGAGGCGGCAGATGACAGGATTGTCTGCACGTCTGAGTGGGCGGGAGACACGACCAACTGCACGTCAGA
>NW_008362061.1:0-201 GCF_000622305.1 Nannospalax galili
CTTCTGGCACTATGAAAGCCACCCATCCAGTGGCAAGGAGTTTCCAGCTTAATCCAAGCTTGATTTCTCACTCTCCCCTGCTCATATCATGAGGTGTCTTCAGCAATAGGGTCTTACCGTTCACTTCAGGCATGCAGCCAACATTATTGCCAATCGTCTTTACAGTTTTGGTGACCTCTGGGGTCCCTTTGGCCAACTGCT
>NW_008362062.1:0-201 GCF_000622305.1 Nannospalax galili
TGCGATGTCACAGTAGAGCATTGTGATGTCACAATGTGGGATTGTGGGTGGACATTGATCACTGTAATTGAATATTGAGCATGGTGACAACACCCTAGCCCTATGTGTAACAATAACACTTGCCCTAATCCTAGCCCTAATCATAACCTTAAACTAACCCTTGGCCTAACCCTAAACCTAACATTAATCCTAACATTAACC
>NW_008362063.1:0-201 GCF_000622305.1 Nannospalax galili
TTTTTAGTTAATACCATTCTTTGCTTTTATGTTTTCTGAGACAGGGTCTCATGAACTTACTGCGTAGTTGAGGCTGATTTTGAACACTTAAAGAGAAAAATTTTAATTAAATTTTCATTAAAGAAATGAAATATGAGGACAGATAGATGGCTCATTGGCTAAGAGTCCTTATTGCTCTTGAAGAGGACCTGAGCTTGATTC
>NW_008362064.1:0-201 GCF_000622305.1 Nannospalax galili
TGTCATCACAATGCTCCACAGTCAGCACCATCCTCAATGTGCTGTCACAGTTCTCAATGTCCATTCATAATCCCCATGTCTTATCACAATGCTCATTGTGACATCAAAATTCCCCAGTGTGTCATCACAGTGCTACAATGTGCTATTAGCATGTTTCATGTGTCACCACAATGCTCAATGTGCCAACACTATGGCTCCTGT
>NW_008362065.1:0-201 GCF_000622305.1 Nannospalax galili
CTCTGCCCCCCAAGTGCTGGGATTAAAGGCATGCACCACCACACCTGGCTATGACTGGATTTTTTCAAAAGTATTTTGTTATTTTTATTTTATGTGTATGCGTGTAATTACCTGCATGTAGGTAAGTGCACCTGTGTCTTGCAATGCCTGCAGAGGACAGAAGAGACTGTCAGGTCCCCTGGAACTGGAGTTATGGACAGT
>NW_008362066.1:0-201 GCF_000622305.1 Nannospalax galili
CCCCCCACCCCAAAAAAGAAAAGTTCATTTATACAGTTTTATTGAGAATCAGCCACCCCCCAGGGGTGAGGTGGTACAGCCAGCTGGCCCACAGCCCCATGACTGCAGGGTGGGGACTCATTGGCTGAAAGTTATTAAACTGAGTTTTTGCCTAATGGTGTTTGCATTTTTCATAGCAAGTCAAAGGGCTTTCTGATTCCT
>NW_008362067.1:0-201 GCF_000622305.1 Nannospalax galili
GTACTAGGATGCCCTGGTCTCTTAGCCTCCAGATGTGTGGGATAATCCCTCATCTGGCTTCATGGGACATGGGACACTGCTTCACCTGAGCCGGAAGGGCTACCGGTTTCAGCTCCACCCAGATGTGGGCTGATGGGCTGCCAGGCCCACCCCTCCAGTCTCGGCCCAGGCCAGGGGAAATTCCTGCAGCCAAACAGAAAT
>NW_008362068.1:0-201 GCF_000622305.1 Nannospalax galili
TGGCTCAGTGGTTAAGAACACTGGTTTTTCTTGCAGAAGACCCAGGTTCGAGTCCCAGCACCTACATGGCAGTTAACAACTGTCAGTAACTCCAGTCCCAGGGGATCTGACTGCCTCTTTTGACCTCCGTGGGCATTGCACAATATAGGTGCACTAACCTACATGCAGGCAATACACGCATACACATAACATTAAAAAAAA
>NW_008362069.1:0-201 GCF_000622305.1 Nannospalax galili
TAGAGAAAGCCAATCACCATGTTAAAAAGTGCAACAACCAAGATTCCTGTTCTATGAGGAAGCCCATCCTAACTGCTCAGAGGTACATGAAGCCACCTGAGATAGAGAGGGACCTAAACTCTCAGTGCTATAATCAGAATTGCTAATAGGAGCAACCTGTAGAATAACAAGAGATGATAAAGTGGCTGTTGAACCACTGAA
>NW_008362070.1:0-201 GCF_000622305.1 Nannospalax galili
CCTCCCAGTCTGTCCTCAGTCTCACAGATCTCACCTGCCTCTACTTCTTGAATGCTGGGAATAAAGATGTGTCATTGTGCCAACTTTAACGCAGCATTTTAAAAGACAAACTACAATTCTTGATTTTCTTGGAGCTGCAAGTGGGAGTGGGCAGGACCACAGCAAGCTTCATCAGCTCTCTGTCCTAGAAACAGCTTCAGG
>NW_008362071.1:0-201 GCF_000622305.1 Nannospalax galili
AATTCTCTGAGGAACTCTTTTGGAGAGAATTGACCAGTAGGCTAAGATGTGAAATAAACAGTAAAATAATGTGGAAAGAGTCTTTAAGGAAGATTTTTAGTTTAGGAAACAACTGAGCAAAATAATTTGGCACGTTAACACCTGGCAACTTCGGTACTCTGTGAGGACAACAGTAGTCAGACTGTAATAAATCTGACTTTC
>NW_008362072.1:0-201 GCF_000622305.1 Nannospalax galili
GGGGAGCAGAGCACAGGATGGAACTACCAGAAGGCTCCCTGAGGACTGAAGCCTACAGAGGCCGCAGGCGGGCTCGGGGCACAATACGAACCGCTACAGTCCTCTGCTCTAGCACTGGTTGACAGTGCTAGACTCCACGCCCGCATAGGTCGTCACAATCCATACGTGTACACTGGGCTTGTCTGCACTCAGCTGTCATGA
>NW_008362073.1:0-201 GCF_000622305.1 Nannospalax galili
AGCCCAGGCTGGCCTCAAAATCACTAAGTAGCCAAGGATGACTTTGAATTTCTGGTTCTATTTTCATCACTTCCTAAGTGCTGGGGTTACAGGTGTGTGCCACCATGCCTAGTTTAATGCATACTGGGGAATCTAAACCCAGGGCTTGACGCATGTTAGGCAAGCACTCTACCCACTGAGCTAACTCCCAGTTTTGAAGCA
>NW_008362074.1:0-201 GCF_000622305.1 Nannospalax galili
ACCAACGGGAAGGACCACGAGCTGCTAGCACTTACTCCTTGCAAATCCATAATAGATGTAAAAAGAAAAGATCTTCATTGAGAAGTGGTTTTTTTTTATTTTATTATTTTATTTTATGTACATGAGTGTATTGTCTGCATGCATGTAAGTGCATTTGTATATGCAATGCCTGCAGAGGTCAGAGAGGGCATAGGATCCCCT
>NW_008362075.1:0-201 GCF_000622305.1 Nannospalax galili
AAAATGCTCTAAGTATGATTATTGTGGATATGATCCTCAAGTCACAACTCATGCTGCAGTCTTGCTACATGATGAATGTGTCTGGCCTTTTTCTGCCTCTACTTGGGTTCCCTTCTTTACGGTAGGAATAGAACTCATTCTTCAACAGGTAACCAAAAGACCACTCCTTCTAGAAAGATTTCCCTGTTCCCCCAAACAGAA
>NW_008362076.1:0-201 GCF_000622305.1 Nannospalax galili
AGGTGACACGATCATGTGCACGTCAGAGGGGGCAGCTGACATGACCATCTGAACGTCAGAGTGGACAGAGGCCACGACCGTCAGCACGTCGGACCAGGCAGGTCTAACAACCATGAGCAAGTCAGATGGGGCGGGTGACACGATCATCTCCAAGTCAGAAGGTGCAGGTGACATGACCATCTGCACGTCAGAGGGGGCAGG
>NW_008362077.1:0-201 GCF_000622305.1 Nannospalax galili
AAAAAAAAAACAGCCACTGATTCCACCAAAAGTTAACCAGTTCTGGGACAGATCCCAGGTGCCAACACCATACAGGATGCTTTCTGTACAGTTGGTCTCATGGCCCTCAAAATCATCTGTCAGGCAGGTATTACTCCCAGTTGATTCAGGGCTTGCCTTAGTTCAATCATTATAGAGTCTCAATATTTCCCTTAAATCTTT
>NW_008362078.1:0-201 GCF_000622305.1 Nannospalax galili
CTATACAATGAAATCAGGACTGAGACTCAGATGGAATGATTGAAATAAACCGGGTAACTTTAATTGATGATATGAATAGAAGAGTAGGCATTAAGTGACTGTTAATCTCTTCCTTTTCTTGTGAGCTGACCATGGACAGTAAGAGTCTGTAGCATTCTAAAGTGTTTGTTTTCATAAATACTGTTTCCTTTAAAAGAATTC
>NW_008362079.1:0-201 GCF_000622305.1 Nannospalax galili
AGGTAACCTATGGGGAAACCATGGTGGAAGGGTTAGACAGGAAGAGAAAGAGGAGAGATAAATATTGCCTATCTAGTTTTAAAAAACCAGAGGGAATCATATTAGTCCAACAACCTAAGGAAAATTACACATATAATAGGTCTACAAGAGTCCAAGTGCATAGCTAAAAGCTACATAGCAAGAAATAGGGCCAGACAGAAA
>NW_008362080.1:0-201 GCF_000622305.1 Nannospalax galili
ATACGTTATTCACATCATCTAAGTACTCTTTAAGTTGGCATTCTTTTTAATCTTCTAATTTTTTTTATTACCTTTAAATACTTTTTTCATATGATGAAACAGGTCATAGTCTTTAATTTCTGCTTTTTGTGTCTGTAAACCCCGTCAGTGTTGTTATTCCAGTCTAGACTTTTCCATGTGGAACAATAGCTGTCATCCTCA
>NW_008362081.1:0-201 GCF_000622305.1 Nannospalax galili
CCCATGTTGTGAAATGCCCATGGAAGACAGAAGTGAGACTCAGACTCCCTAGAACAGGAGTATGGACAGCTGTTAAGCTCCATGTGGGTGCTGGAATTTGAACCCAGGTCTTCTGCATGAGCAGCCAGTGCTCCTAACCAGTGAGCCATTTCTCTGACTCAGTTTCCCCTTCCTTCTGAATGAACAATTGTCACCCAAGTT
>NW_008362082.1:0-201 GCF_000622305.1 Nannospalax galili
AGAGAAGAGGACTCATGATGGTATGTGATGTAGATTTTTTATTTCTTCCCACACTTTTTATTATTCTCTGGGAATTTCAAGCAAATATTCCCCACACCTTCCTCAACTCATCACAAATTCATCTCCTTTCCCTACCTACCCAACATTTTCTCCTTTGTTTCTTTTTGTTTAGTTTTCACCCAACAGATAAAATTTGCACTG
>NW_008362083.1:0-201 GCF_000622305.1 Nannospalax galili
CATAACTGGTGTCATTTAAAATAGATTAATATGCAGAACACCTGATGAATCTATGATAAAGTGGACCATTTTGTGTGTTTCCATGGCAGTGATGTAATGATTAATCATAATATGTAAATACTTACATACTTTTGAAAGCAACATGATTGTTTAAAAAAAAATCAATTTCACTTTTCAATTAGAATGGAGATAAAGATATGC
>NW_008362084.1:0-201 GCF_000622305.1 Nannospalax galili
AAAAGTGAATTAGCTCCTTGCTCCAGGAAATGATCCCAAAAGACAAGCTGTTCCCAACCAAAACAGCTGTTTTATCAATATGAGCCAGCTTGCTCAAGACTTCCTTCAATCCTTCATCTCCCCATGCCCACCAATCCATTATGTCATAAGTGCTGCCCAAACCCAGCCATTTCTCTGACTTGATGACTCCCATCATCCAGC
>NW_008362085.1:0-201 GCF_000622305.1 Nannospalax galili
TGAATCAGTGGAGGGCCAGTACTGGAGTAAGTGCTGTGTCATGGTTTTACTGTGAGCTTTATTAATTTAGAATTCTTTACAGAGAGACTCTGAGAATTCAGATACATTCAGGTTAGCTTATCTACCATGGCCACTCGAGTTGATTAGTTGTTTTTGAAAGCATAACAGTACAGATATTGGACTCTGTAAATACTGCTCTAG
>NW_008362086.1:0-201 GCF_000622305.1 Nannospalax galili
CCTGCTTCCTTTTGTCATTTTTAAAATTTATAGTTTATGTGTCAATATTCACAGACAGTTTATTTTACAATAATTCTAAAGAAATACAATTTAAAATTATGTCACTCATCCCAGCAGTGGATTGGGACCATAAAAATTATTGTGAATTGCAGAATATGTTGTGAATTCATTAAGTGTCAGAAAAGGTCTGGAAAATACCAA
>NW_008362087.1:0-201 GCF_000622305.1 Nannospalax galili
GTTCCCTTTTTCAGGCTTCAAAAGTCCATAGGTCCCTGTTGGGGAGGGGGAGAAGCTGCTGCTGTTTGGAACCCTAATAGTTTAAGGTTGGATTAAATGAATTTTGTGTTTTATATGGTCATGAGCCTCTGGGGTCCAGGAAATGGAATGTGGTGGTTTGAATGAGAATTTCCCCCCATAGGCTCCAAGTATTTGGACATT
>NW_008362088.1:0-201 GCF_000622305.1 Nannospalax galili
CATATTATAACATTGTGATGGCACCATGGAGCCTTATGATGTCACATTGGGCGATTTTTGAGGGGACATTGAACACTGTATTTGTATATCGAGCATGACACAAATGACCATGGCAATGACAGAATTTCACAAAGTGATGGAACAACAAACATTGTGATTTCAGAATGGAACAATATGAATTCTTATGATAACATTGTGAGG
>NW_008362089.1:0-201 GCF_000622305.1 Nannospalax galili
AACCTGCAACAAGTTACCATTGCCTAAAATATATATTTGAATTCATTTTCTTCTTCTTCTTTTGAGACAGTCTCATGTAGCCCAAGGTGGCCTCAAACTTACTTTGTAGCCAAGGATGACTTGAATTTCTTTTTTCAAAAAAATTTATTTATTTTTATTTTTTTAATATTTTATTTATTATTTTTATTTTATGTGTATGAG
>NW_008362090.1:0-201 GCF_000622305.1 Nannospalax galili
GGTGCATGAACATAAGGAAACAGAGGCTTTCAGGCCACTGGGAACTTGTGCATATGAATTTTCAACAATGGTGACAGCATGCACAAGTCCCATGCCAACTGAATCAGACAAAAACCCAGCAAAAAACAAGGGAAATGAGCAGTAGACCCCAACCCTAGGTTAGGAACTTTTGGCAACTGATTACTGCTGGGTGAGGGAGAG
>NW_008362091.1:0-201 GCF_000622305.1 Nannospalax galili
AAGAATGATGTTTACTGGGGCTGAGGGTTGGTATAGAGAGGAGTGAAACGGTATTCACTGATCAAAGGGTTCAAATTTTCAGATGAGGAAGAAGTAAGTTTGGAGATCTATTCCATAAAAGTTAGCTACAGATCTTCAAAATGTTTTGTTGATTCTTTGAAAATTTTATACTGTATTTTGGTCCTATTCCAACCCCTCCCC
>NW_008362092.1:0-201 GCF_000622305.1 Nannospalax galili
AGTAGTCCCTCCCCCCTTTAGACTTTTAGGGACCTCAACTTTCAGGCCAAAGCCAGATTCATGGCTTTGACGACACAGAAAAGAATTTCAGAATTTATGAAGCAGAGCTGTGATTTACTAAAGATATTAAGAAAAGCACACCCCAGAGCATGGGTGGGGCTTCTCAAAGTAGAGTCTCAGAGAGTGACACACCAAGTATAG
>NW_008362093.1:0-201 GCF_000622305.1 Nannospalax galili
GGTGGGAGGCTGGGGGGCAGAAGGACAGGTTCCTCTTAGGGGTACCAGGCCCGGGCTGAAGGTGGCCTGGCCTCCGTGGACAGCTAACGCCAAACACAGGTAAGTGGTGGAAATCCCGGTGTTTCTTCAGGGGGGTGGGCAGGGCAGGCAGCAGAGAAGCTTGCAACTCACCAGGGGAGCCAGCAGAGTGGGCCTGAACCT
>NW_008362094.1:0-201 GCF_000622305.1 Nannospalax galili
GCTGAAACCAAATTTTTCTAAGCTTTGAGGGGCAGAATAGAAAGGAAAGAAATATAATTCTTTGATTTCTCTTGGATATTTGCTATAAAGAAAGGAACTACAGTCGATCCCATAGAGGTAAAGGAGCACTGATTAGAGGACAAATCAGACAACTGTACAAAATGCCTAGTCCTTCGGGATGACAATGATCGCTGCCCTTTG
>NW_008362095.1:0-201 GCF_000622305.1 Nannospalax galili
ACAAAACATCAGGAAAGAGAAAAGATGCCCAGGCCAAGACACACATACACATGCACACGTGTTAAGTACATAAATGTAATAAGATTTTTTTTTTTAGTTTAATAAATAAGGCAAGACAATGATTAAGGGAGACATGGTGATGTTGGCCTCTGGCCTCCACACTCATGCACATATATGTACAACACACACACACACACACAC
>NW_008362096.1:0-201 GCF_000622305.1 Nannospalax galili
GTATGTCGATTTTTTTGCTGAGTCTGTGTTACTTCACTTAGTATAACAGTTACTACTTCCATCCATTGACCTGCAAATTTCATGCTTTCATTTTTCTCTAGTGCTGAATAAATCTCCATCGTATAAATGAACCACATTTTCATTATCCATTCATCAATTAAGGGACACTTAACTTGCTTCCACCTCTTTGCTATTGTGAAA
>NW_008362097.1:0-201 GCF_000622305.1 Nannospalax galili
GAGAAACAACAAAATATACTCCAGAGTCATAACGCTATACATCTTCCTGCAGCCATGGGGGGGGGGCGTCAAAGTAAAGACTTTTTTTTAAGACAAAAAAGAGGGCCCTAAGGAAGAAAAAGGTTTCTACAGGAGAGATAGGTTGGAAAGAGCAAGTAGTGGGGATGAACACTCAGTGTGTTCATGTGTGAAATTGTCAAG
>NW_008362098.1:0-201 GCF_000622305.1 Nannospalax galili
ATGACTAGTTTGGACTTTCCACCTGAAACCTCTCTCCTTATGGTTCAAACAGGAACTTCTTAGGATTCCAAATCAGAAAATCAGAGAATACAATTCTAACCCAAGCTAAATGCCTTGTCCTGCTGACCTTGCTGTATAATGGGTATAAGACAGGAGGAAAACACAAAGGTCAATACATCTTGCAAACCATGTTACTGATAC
>NW_008362099.1:0-201 GCF_000622305.1 Nannospalax galili
TTTTCTCTTTTTGAAGTAAGAGGAAGCTCCATCCTCCTTCCTTTCCCACTTTGTTCCTTCCCCCTCCCCTGTTCCTTCCTCCCTGTTCACCTCTCTCCCTTGCCTACTTCCTCCTCCCTCCCTCTTTTCCTTCCTTCCTTTCTTCCTTCTTTTTTTTCTTTCTTTTCTTTGCCTGCTTGCTGCCCCAAAGCATTAGATTTT
>NW_008362100.1:0-201 GCF_000622305.1 Nannospalax galili
GCCCCTGCTTAGTACGCTGCCAAGAGGTGGCGGTACTTTAGGAGGTGGGCCGCAGTTGAAGAAAGTGGGTTATCGAGGGTATATTCCTAAAGGGTATACGACACTTCAGTCTTTCCACATCTCTCTGTCCCTGTCTCTGTCTCTATCTATTATCTATCTATCTATCTATCGTCTATCTATCTATCTATCATCTATCTATCT
>NW_008362101.1:0-201 GCF_000622305.1 Nannospalax galili
GGTGCTGAAATTTCCTCTGCTGCTGAGGTCTACTCAGCCAGTCCCTTCCTACTTTTACCCATGTACTTTCCTCAGGATGCGAGGTCCACTGGCCACTGAACCAAGCCGGAAGGGTACGAGGACGGCGAAAGCTAGGGTGTCTGTTGGTCTGTGATGGAAGGATTCTGCCTCCCGGGGAGACTAGATTGCAGGCAGGAGACA
>NW_008362102.1:0-201 GCF_000622305.1 Nannospalax galili
TTGTGTCATTACTTGACCCATTGTGTCGTCACCATACTTAATGTGCAACACAGTGCTCAATGTCCCCTCAAAAAACCCCCAATGTGACATTGCAATGCTCCATAGTGGCATCAAAATATTACAGTATGACTTCACAATGTTCCATTTTCTCATCAAAAGGCTCCAATGTGACAACACAATGGTCAGTATGAAAACACGGTG
>NW_008362103.1:0-201 GCF_000622305.1 Nannospalax galili
AAACTTGATCTAAGTGTTTACTTACTGGTGGGTTTGTTTAATGAATATTAATAATGAATAAGCAGAAAGCAGATGTGGATAAGGATAGTAGCTCACAATGAGTAGGGTTAGGAGTCTTTTTTTTATAGTTGACGTAGTAAAAGGAGTAGTCTATTAGTAAATATTTGACTCTGGAAAATGGATGAAAAAGCATTTGAGAGT
>NW_008362104.1:0-201 GCF_000622305.1 Nannospalax galili
AGACTTTAAGGTGCATTGGAAATCTCCTTTCTAGTTGAATACAGGCATCCCTTCTACCTGCGTCTTGATGTTTTAGATGGGGCTTTCATCGAACTACCCTGTACTTCACCAGTTAGCCTGTATGGTATAGCTCCGCTTACTGGAAATGTGCTTTCTATCTTGACCTCACGTTTTTCCTTTTGTGTTAGTTTCCCCCCTTTT
>NW_008362105.1:0-201 GCF_000622305.1 Nannospalax galili
CAGAGGACTCTCACGTTGTCAGAAGACTCCCACGAGATTTGGGTGCCAAGCACCACGGAGATTCGTGGTGCCAAGCCCCACGTTGTGGCGCCAGATATGGGGGGGTCGCTGGACCCCCAGCGTGGTGTGCGCGGGCCCCCTGGGGTCTCTGCCACACCTGGCTAGTCCCAGCGTGAGCCTGGCCACAAGCGATGTGGGGAG
>NW_008362106.1:0-201 GCF_000622305.1 Nannospalax galili
AAGGGCTTCTTTGCCTCACAGTTCACAGTCCGTCGTCAAGGGAAACCAAGGTAGGAACTGGGAGCACAGACCATGGAGGAGTGATGCTTATTGGCTTGCTCCTCTGGCCGGTGGACCAGGTACCCTGGGCCCTCCCACATCACTCAGCAGCCAAGAAAATGCCTCATGGACATGGCACCAGGCCAACCCAATGTAGCAAGT
>NW_008362107.1:0-201 GCF_000622305.1 Nannospalax galili
TACATGTCAGCCAGTAAATAAAAGTGTACTCAATACTGACTATAAATATATACATTTCTAAATTAAACACTTATGACTTTTACATTAATTTTATAAAATATCCTACTTCCTTGGTATTTGTATTTATTCTTTTTCCTAAAATGAAAGTGTAATTATATAATTGTTTTTCAGAAATAAAATACAATTAAATAATTCAAAAAA
>NW_008362108.1:0-201 GCF_000622305.1 Nannospalax galili
CTGGGAGAGGGAGAGGCATTTCTTCAGTGGCGTGGTCACTGGTAAGGAGCCCATGCTCCTCGAACAGGCTTTTCTAAATCCCCCGGTCTATAAGGAGCATGATAAGGCGAACTGAAACACCAATCGAGATATTTGCCTGATCATAAATAGCACTTGGGTGCCACAAGCTCCCCGGGTATGCCCGTCCCAGTTATCTAGGAG
>NW_008362109.1:0-201 GCF_000622305.1 Nannospalax galili
AATGCAGGCAGGCATTATCAAATCCACTCAGGATGGAATAGAACGGAGTTGAAGAGGGCTAATCTCTCTCGATGAATCGGTTCGGGGCATCTATCATCTTTCCTTGGGTCATCACTGATTCTTAGCTGTTCAAACTTAGACCAGGACTTAGGCCATCAGTGTTGCCTGGTTCTCAGCCTTCACATTTGGACAGGCACCATA
>NW_008362110.1:0-201 GCF_000622305.1 Nannospalax galili
CCCCACATGCAGCTAAGGTCAACTGATTGGGTGGGAGGGGTAACTGACGCCCCCCTCAACTCCTTGACGAGTGAGGGCTTAGAAGTGTGACTATAGCTTGCCAGCATAGTGGTCGGAGGACACTTCTAGTTAACACTCCATCCTTTCCTGTGGCTCTTACATTCTTTCCACCAACATCTTCTGTAGGAGTCCCTGAGCCTT
>NW_008362111.1:0-201 GCF_000622305.1 Nannospalax galili
AGAGGGTGATTTAAATAAGTCTATTAATTACCTGCAGCTTAACATGCGTGCGTGGTTGTGCGTGTGTGCATGCGTGTGCATGTGTGTGTGCGCGCGTGTGTGTGTGCGTGCGTGGCTGTGCGTGTGTGCGTGCGTGTGCGTGCATGGTTGTGTGTGTGTGTGTGTGCTTGTGTGTTGCAGGCACAGCTCCTAAATAACGCG
>NW_008362112.1:0-201 GCF_000622305.1 Nannospalax galili
ATTATATTGCTCCAATATGTCATGACAATGTTACAATTTGACTTCGCAATGTTACAATGTGACATCAAAATTCTCCTGTGTGACATCACAAAGCTCCAATGTACCAACACTATCACCCCATGTGCCATTATATTGCTTCAATGTGCCATAACAATGTTACAATATGACTTCACAATATTCCATTGTGACTTCTGAATGCTC
>NW_008362113.1:0-201 GCF_000622305.1 Nannospalax galili
CCAGAGATGCAAAGGCAGATGGGGTGGGAAGAGGCCTCAAGGACTCCTGGGACTGCACTGAGGAGCTGTGTTGGTCCCAGAGAGAGGCCTGAGGGTAGGTGAGAGGCCTGCTGCGGGTGGTCTGAAGTATCTTTTAAAATGATCTGCCCAGTGATGTCACTCCCTTACTTAGAATGACATGATTATTTTTTACTGGAGTAA
>NW_008362114.1:0-201 GCF_000622305.1 Nannospalax galili
AGCCTGGGTCCAAGGGGCCACCGGAGGAAAAACATACAGATCTGGACCACAAAAAGAAAAGTGGACCTCAGCACAGGACGAGTCTCTCACTCGTTCTTACTGGTCCCCGACTGTCCATACCCTCTTCTTGGGAGAGATTTACTCTCCAACTTGGGAGCCCACATCCATTTCACTACAAAGGGAGCTACTGTAAAAGGAAAA
>NW_008362115.1:0-201 GCF_000622305.1 Nannospalax galili
CCTTGAACCAAAGCACAGGATGTTTTCACTCTAAGCTTCTCAAAAGATTTTGCTGGACAACAAACTGGTGCAGAACATCCCCATGTCATCCACAGGTCGTGGACCTGGCTGAATATCCCCTGGCCTCTTTGATCTCTGGTTATTTACTATGTCCCCGTGCTCAGCATTTCCAGGATTTGTCACAGCTTCCTTTCTTCTGTC
>NW_008362116.1:0-201 GCF_000622305.1 Nannospalax galili
TGGATACTGCTTCTACAAGCCTTGATGACTTCATCCTGTAGGGACAGGATCTTTTAGAGCCTTGACTCCCAAGTAGTTGCAATCCTACAGCTGGGGAAGGAAGCATAGGCTACAGGGAGCCGGGCACAGACCAAGCACTTATCTCCATGCCAGCTGAATGAATTCTGGCCATCTGTGGGTGACAGAGGCTGTGAACAGAAC
>NW_008362117.1:0-201 GCF_000622305.1 Nannospalax galili
GGGGGTAGGTGACACCACCATGTGCATGTCAGAGGGGGCAGGTAACTCGACAATCTGCATGTCAAAGAGAGAGGTGACACGACCCTCTACTTGTCAGAAAGGCCAGGTGCAACGACCATCTTTATGGCAGAGAGGGCAGGTCAAACGAATATGTGCACATCAAAGAGGGCAGGTGATATGACCACGTGCATGACTAAGAGG
>NW_008362118.1:0-201 GCF_000622305.1 Nannospalax galili
AAACCCAGGTCCTCTGCAAGAGCAGTCAGTGCTCTTAACCACTGAGCTATCACTACAGCCCCTATGATTGTTTTTTTACATTCAGTGTCCTGGGTTATCTCTAGGAGATTCTCCTTGTAGAACTCTTCTACAGGACTGGTAGTGTTTTGACTTTCCATTTATTATTCTTTCATTGTGATTTTGGCATGTGAATGTCTTTTG
>NW_008362119.1:0-201 GCF_000622305.1 Nannospalax galili
CCTGGATCTCACATGAGGGTCCTTAATGTGGAACTGTTTGGCATCTGAAAAATCCCAAAAGGAGGGAAAGGATCAGGAGGAGGTGTCATTCCCTGGCATGCAGCAGTGGAGCTTTGGGGTGACCCAGGTGGAGGGGGACTAGTAGGGTTGCTGGAAGCTTACCTGGGTCTCTGGGCCATACGAGATGACTGGAGAGTTCCC
>NW_008362120.1:0-201 GCF_000622305.1 Nannospalax galili
GACTTACTGGTTATGTGTTATGAGAGAATTTGGGATAAAACTGAAGCTTACCGAGTTGTAAACAGCAGAGTTGTTATTTCTCCAGTTTTTATTCAGCAGCAATTAAATATATTTGTTGAAGGCGACCATTTGCTAATTCTATTCTATGTCCCAGGAATCCAAAAATTAACAAAATAGTCCTTAATTGATGCTGCAAAGAAG
>NW_008362121.1:0-201 GCF_000622305.1 Nannospalax galili
ACATCTACAGTACATGATAAAGTGTCTGCTTTACTGGTACAAGAAACGTTTTTAGCAATTCTGTTGCTGGATTTGCTGCTGCACTTGCCTTTCTGTTGTTCCTCTCCTTTTTCGTTATGCCTGGTCTGCGGTCATGATTGTCGGTGCTCTTATGCATGAGGCGGGACGTAGTCACTTGAAGCTGTGGCCCAGTATGATGTG
>NW_008362122.1:0-201 GCF_000622305.1 Nannospalax galili
TTAATGAAACAATAGAAATAAAATAGAATAAAAATGCAAATAGAAACATGTGAATAAGAATAGAAAAACAAAAAGATGAGATTTATTAATAATAATACATTAATGTGTTCTGCCAAATGCCATCCAGGCACTGCAGCTTTAAATATTCAAAATAACCTAGAGAAGTAGGTGTGTAAAGGTACTCCCTCCAAAACTCAGGTA
>NW_008362123.1:0-201 GCF_000622305.1 Nannospalax galili
CTTGTGTCCTGCAAATGTCTGTGGAGTCCAGAAGAGGGCATCAGATCCCCTAGAGTTACAGATGGTTGCCACATGGGTACTAAGAACCGAATCTGGGTCCTCTGCAAGAATAGTCAGTGCTCCCAATTCCTGAGCCATCTCTCCAGCCCCTCTACTGTGTTTCTTAGCACATTTGTCACATCTGTTGGCTGTAAGTGGGCA
>NW_008362124.1:0-201 GCF_000622305.1 Nannospalax galili
CTGAACTCTCCAGCAGTCAGTTTCATCTTGAAAAACCATTTCCTCTGTTCCAGATTCTGATATTCTCACCTGTAAGAAAAGGTTAGTAGGTTAATGCTGTGTGAATACGTTTTATGTGTTTTTTTTCCCCCAATATCTATCTAGAATCTGTGGTAAGAACAAACAGCTAGACAGCTCATAAGATTTCTCTCTTAAAAACTT
>NW_008362125.1:0-201 GCF_000622305.1 Nannospalax galili
CAGAGATCAAAGTGCCCTAAACAGTGTACCAGCAAAGAAGGCCTAATGACTTGATCAAAATCCCAAAAACAGAAAAGAGAAACACTGGCTGAGAAATAATATCTTGAGAGAAAAAGGTTAAGAACTTTCCAGAATCAGGAGGACACCAACGTTCAGAACCAGAATCCTGCAGATCCCAAGGTGAACAAATGAAAAGGAACT
>NW_008362126.1:0-201 GCF_000622305.1 Nannospalax galili
CAGAGATCAAAGTGCCCTAAACAGTGTACCAGCAAAGAAGGCCTAATGACTCGATCAAAATCCCAAAAACAGAAGAGAGAAACACTGGCTGAGAAATAATATCTTGAGAGGAAAAGGTTAAGAACTTTCCAGAATCAGGAGGACACCAAAGTTCAGAACCAGAATCCTGCAGATCCCAAGGTGAACAAATGAAAAGGAACT
>NW_008362127.1:0-201 GCF_000622305.1 Nannospalax galili
TTAAGGTGTTAATGTATACTGCACCACCAAGAAGGAAGGAATAGAAAACAGTGAATTGTTCATCTGAGACTGAAGCCAGGGTTATAAACTATGCTGAGAAGACAGGGACCCAGCCAACGCGGAAGAGAGCCTATATCTTGGAAACACCATTGACAAAAAGTAAAGTGTCCAGAGCATCTTAGAGCCTGATAGTCAAGTAAT
>NW_008362128.1:0-201 GCF_000622305.1 Nannospalax galili
ACTCATACCATCAAAGGAAAACTTCTGAAGGTTGCTCATCCTGGCCAGGTAGGGAGCAAATAATTCCATGGTGTGTTGATGGAAAAAACTGTCCACCTCCAGCTCCTCGATGCTGTCAAGGTGCACAATACACAGAAACTCCTGTATTTGGTATATGGAATCTGACAAAATCTGCAGCCTCCTGCAGCACAGCTGGACGAC
>NW_008362129.1:0-201 GCF_000622305.1 Nannospalax galili
GCATCCCTCCAAAGTAACTTCTTTTAACCAGAGACATTTTTAAATTTCTATAGTTTTGCCTCTTCCAGAATATCATATATTTGAATACTGCATATAGAACTTTTATGGTGGAATTAACATAGAAAAATACATTTAATTTCTTCTATGTTTTAGAAAATCAATTCATATGATATAATCCTTCATATCACAAAGCTAAAAGAG
>NW_008362130.1:0-201 GCF_000622305.1 Nannospalax galili
CCTTTCCTGTACCTAACCTCGATGCCCAGAATACCGTTAGTAGTTTGAACTCGGCACGTTTTTGTGAGTTGTTTTTAAGAATACGAATTCTTGTATTGGTGGATTCAGCAGCCACAGGCCCCTTTGGACCCTAGTGTGCCAACATGTTTTCACAAGGGCGTGAGGGTGGGGAGCAATCAGGGTCTTTTATGTGGCTGTCAG
>NW_008362131.1:0-201 GCF_000622305.1 Nannospalax galili
ACTCAATGGCTCCTGGCCCCTAAATAACTCTCTGTGCTTCACTACCAACAAAGCATCCTCATGCATTGGGCTGTTCAAACTGACCGTCCAAGATTATGCCGGCAGTGTCTCCTTGGGTTACATGCTTAAACTCCCCTACCTTCAACAACACCGATGTAGCCTTGGTCCTCACTGAACTGGGGACAATAATAACAGGGGAGG
>NW_008362132.1:0-201 GCF_000622305.1 Nannospalax galili
CAGCAGTTATGAGCACTTACTGTTCTTCCGGAGGACTACAGTTCAGTTCCTAGCACCCAAGTCAGGTAGCTTACTAACACCAGCATGCCAACTGCAGGGGATCTGACACCCTGTTCTGGCCTGATGAGTCACCTGCTCACATGTATCATATATACTTAGACACATACACATAAATGAAAATTTAAACATAGTCTTCTGTAT
>NW_008362133.1:0-201 GCF_000622305.1 Nannospalax galili
ATGTCAGACGGGCAGGTTATATGACCATGTGCACATCAGAGAGGTAGGTGACAAGTGAGACGACCATCTGCACATCAGAAGGGCAGGTGACAAGACCATCAGCACGTCAGACAGAGCAGGTGACACGACCATCTGCACGTAAGAGGCGGTAGGTGACACGATCATTTACATGTCAAAGGGGGCAGGTGATATGACCTTCTG
>NW_008362134.1:0-201 GCF_000622305.1 Nannospalax galili
TTTTTTTTTTCTGTGATGCTGGAGATCAAACCCAGGGCTTTGTGCATGTTAGGCAAGGATTCTACCAACTGCCTTCCCAAGCCTATTTACTAATTTTGGACAAGTTCTGGCTATTTTTCATTAAACTGTTTCATATACTTGATCTGATTTTCAGCCTTTTGACTTTGACACTTTTCTCCTTCCTTCTGTCTTTCCTTTTTT
>NW_008362135.1:0-201 GCF_000622305.1 Nannospalax galili
CATATGAACTTACAGCAATGGTATCAGCATGCACAAGACCCATGCAAACTCCATCACACAAAACTCAGCACAGAACTGGGGAAATGAACAGCAGGTCCCAACCTTAGCCAAGGAACTACTGGCAGCTGATTATTTCTGGGTGAGGGAGAGCTGATCTGTAGGAGGAAGTGCTGACAGGCCTGGTAAACATGCTATGGAGCA
>NW_008362136.1:0-201 GCF_000622305.1 Nannospalax galili
TAGCCTTCTCAGATGCCAATAAGTCCCATTATGGCATTGTCATTCAGCACACAGGAAAGGATGACACCAGTTATGAACAAGCCAATCCTGGCTCTGTCCAGTTGTGGGAGCTCCTGGCCTTGTTAAAAATCTTCTAAGTCTGCCAGACTAAGCCGCTCAATATATTCTCTGACAGCCAGTATGTGGTTCAGGCCCTCAGAT
>NW_008362137.1:0-201 GCF_000622305.1 Nannospalax galili
GAAAAATTAAAATAACTTAAATTTTATATCTTTTATTGTAGAAGGTAAGATAGTTAATTATAAAATATTTCCAGAATAAAATTATTACACTGAGATAAAATGTATATAGAAGGATGAAAATCTTTTGTTTAGATTTTAAAATGTGCGCTGTGAGCATCAACTCATGCTAGTGTGTTTAGATGCCACTGGATAGACCTTAAA
>NW_008362138.1:0-201 GCF_000622305.1 Nannospalax galili
CATGTACTTCTTCCTCAGGAATCTGTCCATTTTAGACATGTGCTATGTTTCGGTCATATTCCCCAATGCCTGTGTCAACTCTCTCACTGACAACAGGGGCATTTCTTTGGCTGGGTGTGCTGTACAGATCTTTTTGTTCTTTTTTTGTGTATGTATGGAGATTCTCTTACTCACTGTGATGGCCCAGGACCGCTATGTAGC
>NW_008362139.1:0-201 GCF_000622305.1 Nannospalax galili
CCACCTATTACAAAACCTCCAAGTTTTAGAACTTGTCAGTCTAATAAAAAATGTTCATCTAACAAGACACTTTTTTTTTCTCAAAGTTTTAATTTAAAGAAAGGGCCTTTTTCTTATAACTGGGAGCAACTGCACAGTTGTCAATAAAAGCAAAAAAAATTGCTTCTCCCAATAGCTTTCTCCTATACTTGCAGAGAGGAG
>NW_008362140.1:0-201 GCF_000622305.1 Nannospalax galili
CCAGTGCCCCCACACTCCTTCTCAGTTTCCTGAGCCCTTCTTTATTATTGTTACATATACACACATTTGTAAATATACATATAATGCACTGGGTTCAATTACCGGTCCCCTTGTGTACCTGTGCTTAGAACTGACCAACTGGGATTAACATCTTTTCAGGGAGCTAGTCCTTGGAAAAACTGCAACTGCTTTCCCCCCCCC
>NW_008362141.1:0-201 GCF_000622305.1 Nannospalax galili
AGCTTTCTGAGAATGGTATGTTCTTTTTAGGGCAATAGTCCAGCACAAGCAGATTCTCAGAGTTGCTTGAACTGAGATTGTGTTTGTGCCTGTGTAAGTGTTCATCTGAATGCATTTATGTGCAAAGGTATCCACATGTTTTTGGAAACCAGAGGTTGACACTGAGTGATTCCATTTGTCACTTTCCTTCTTTTTTTTTTT
>NW_008362142.1:0-201 GCF_000622305.1 Nannospalax galili
ATCATAATATATACAATTATCTTGTTATGTACTATTATCTTTTAAATTCAAATTACGATTTGCAATGATTATGAATACAAATTTTACATTAAAACACCTCCCAAAGCAAAAAAAAAAAAAAAAGAAGATATTAAACTGGGGAAACTGCTATTTTGTACCAAGAAATTTATGGTAAGATTATGTACAGTAAAAAGCTGACAG
>NW_008362143.1:0-201 GCF_000622305.1 Nannospalax galili
TTGATCCAGTTAAGAAGTCACAGCTTGAAATACTTTATTAAAAAAGAATGATACATAAAATTTATTGCCTAAGGAGTGACTTTAGAGGTCACACCTCTGCTAGCTCAATGCGTAAAAATTATAGGAAATTGTCTGATTAGCTGTGAAAGCGACATGATATAATATGGGCTTTATTAGGGTTAACATTTAAAGATAGACAGT
>NW_008362144.1:0-201 GCF_000622305.1 Nannospalax galili
GAGACAGAGTATGATTTGATATTTACATCTTTTCCCAAGCTGGAAACGGGTAGTCTGAAGCTTTCTGGACGTGCTGGGCATACTTTATGTCTCCTGTTCATATTATCTGAACAGTGTTCAATTGGGCCTCCTGCTTCTTGTGTCCATATACCGAAATAGAATATTTGCATATTAGATATTCCGACATGTGATTGAAGAAAG
>NW_008362145.1:0-201 GCF_000622305.1 Nannospalax galili
CTCAGGCAGGTGAGCTATCTTAGGGCACTAAAGGAGACAGGCTGGCTCCATAAGCAGTGTCCCTCAGTTCAGGGAGCAGCCAGTTGATAAGCCTTGAGCAAGGCCAGGCTGCCCATTTAGGGCCAGTTGGCCACTTTAAGGAATTTATGTCTTGATGGCTTCCCTTAATGAAGCTTATGGCTCTCCTGCAAGTCTCACATT
>NW_008362146.1:0-201 GCF_000622305.1 Nannospalax galili
GGAGAGATGGCTTAGCGGTTAAGAGCATTGACTGTTCTTGTAGAGGACCTGAGTCCAGTTCCCAGCATCCACATGGCAGCTAACAGTCATCCATAACTCCCATTCCAGGGGATCTGATGCTACCTTCTGATTTCTGTGGGCATTGCATGTACTACACGAGTGCACTTACATACATGCAGGCAAAACACACACTTTAAAAAG
>NW_008362147.1:0-201 GCF_000622305.1 Nannospalax galili
TTTTTACTCTGTCTACTGAAGGAGCAATCTGAATGCCATTTGAACCCTGGGCTTATTGCTAACCAGTGCTCCATGTGTGCTCACGCTATGATTCCTTCCATTTCAGAGAGCAGTCCTCTCAGGTAGAATGTGACAAATGAGAAATCATTTATAGGGCCCTGCCTTGGAGTCTGATCAATTACTGGTTCCCTTAAAAGGTCA
>NW_008362148.1:0-201 GCF_000622305.1 Nannospalax galili
ACAGTGCAGAATTCTACCAAACCTTTAAAGAAAAACTAACACCCATATTTCTCAAGTTTTTCCATGAAATAGAAAACAAAAGAACACTCCAAAATTATTTCTATAATGCACATACTTCTCTAAAACAAAACCATACCCAGACTCCACAAAAAAAAAACAAAATTGTCGGCCAATTTTTCTGGTGAATATAGATACAAAAAT
>NW_008362149.1:0-201 GCF_000622305.1 Nannospalax galili
ATCACAATACTCCAATGTGCCAACACTGTCATCTCATGTCCCATTATAGTAACCCAATGTCCAATCACAATGTTACAAT
Organism: Nannospalax galili; assembly: GCF_000622305.1. Classification (NCBI taxonomy): domain Eukaryota; kingdom Metazoa; phylum Chordata; class Mammalia; order Rodentia; family Spalacidae; genus Nannospalax; species Nannospalax galili. The sequence continues at coordinate 80 of NW_008362149.1, forward strand.
ATAATTCTCAATGTTCCATTGTGACATCACCATACTCCATTGTGACACCACAATGCTCCAATGTCCAGCAGTATCGCCCCATTTGCAGTATATTGCTACACATTGTCGTTACAATGTTACAA
>NW_008362150.1:0-201 GCF_000622305.1 Nannospalax galili
CATTTGTTAGCAGACATTCTTTTCCTGTGTGGTGCTGAGGATCAAATCAGGCAGGGCCTTGCACATGACTAGCCAAACAGTCTAGCACTGATCTATCTCTGGTCCTTTTTATTTGAGACAGGGGCTTGGTATTTACTTTCATCTGGTGTTAAACTTGCTGTGTTGCCCAGTCTTCCCTTGAACTCTTGATCCTCCTACCCT
>NW_008362151.1:0-201 GCF_000622305.1 Nannospalax galili
AAAAAAAATCTGAACAGCCACTTTGTAATTATAATGGTTATTACTATTTACAACTGAACAATAAACACACAAAGTTTCTTAGTCTTGTTAATTATTGAAAGTAATATAAATTAAAAATGCAAAGAGCAGCTGGGCATGGTGGTGCACACCTTAATCCCAGCATTTGGGAGGCAGAGGCAGGCAGATCTCTGTGAGTTCAAG
>NW_008362153.1:0-201 GCF_000622305.1 Nannospalax galili
AAACACTGGTGATTGTGTTATCAGGTACCTGGAACATAAAACCATAAACTCAGGATGTTGGGGCTAGGGCTGGGGAGATAGCTTAGTCAGAAAAGTGATTGTGTTACATGCATGGGGTTTCAAGTTTAATCCCAAGGACTCACATAAAGTTTTCAGGTGTGGTAATATGCACTTGAAATCTCAATGTCGGGGAAGTGGAGA
>NW_008362154.1:0-201 GCF_000622305.1 Nannospalax galili
AGATTCAATTTTAACAGAATGTTTCATATCTGGAAATAATATCCTTGTGTACTAGCTCTGCCTGGTATTACAGGTCTAAACTATTCACACAACTATCTCAATATTCTAATCCCCAAGAATTAGTGGTAATGGTTAAGGAGGGGGATTACTTGGTCTACCTTTAAACCTTCACTGTATTTAAAAGTGAACTTGAAGTCTTGA
>NW_008362155.1:0-201 GCF_000622305.1 Nannospalax galili
AGAAGGGCTGCCGGGTTTCTGTCAGCCCTCCGGGTGATTTCTTAGATCTTATAGCTTACTACCTTGGAGGAGGCCTTTTTCATTCCCTTGATCATGCAAATTAGAAAATGGGGTGTATATATGCCAGATTGGAGGAATCAGGTTGATAACTGCATTTAGGGTTGATAGAGGGAACGACCAAATTTCCGGCCGAGTGGCACT
>NW_008362156.1:0-201 GCF_000622305.1 Nannospalax galili
AGATTCAATTTTAACAGAATGTTTCATATCTGGAAATAATATCCTTGTGTATTAGTTCTGCCTCGTATTACAGGTCTAAACTATTCACACAACTATCTCAGTATTCTAATCCCCAAGAATTAGTGGTAATGGTTAAGGAGGGGGATTACATGGTCTACCTTTAAACCTTCACTGTATTTAAAAGTGAACTTGAAGTCTTGA
>NW_008362157.1:0-201 GCF_000622305.1 Nannospalax galili
GATGTTCCATTGATCTATTTGTCTATTTTTGTGCCAGTACCATGTTGTTTTATGACTATATCTCTGTAGTATACTTTGAGATCTGGTATAGCAATCCCCCCAGCATTGGTCTTTGTGGTCAGGGTTGCTCTGGCTACCTGGGGTCTTTTTTGCTTTCATATGAATTTAAGGATTTTTTTTTCTAATTCTGTGAAGTATGTC
>NW_008362158.1:0-201 GCF_000622305.1 Nannospalax galili
TCTATCAGCTTATACACATTTTATCTGTCAATAACACTGTGCAACTTAAACCACAGCCTCAATACGTAAAACAGGTCATTTAAATTAACCCTCTGGAATTTTACTAAGATTTTTATCACAGTTCATAAGTGTGTCATTACTCTGTGCTCTCAACAATATTTAATTGGTATATAAAAACTCAAGAATTGTCCAATTATGTGC
>NW_008362159.1:0-201 GCF_000622305.1 Nannospalax galili
TGCTGATGTGCTTCCAAGGTAGAGGAAAATTATCAACCACAAATGTAAAAGCTCAAATTCATCAAAGAATGGAAAAGCAATTCATTAAAACCACCTATTGGTGAGACAGTAATTAAAGGATTGGTGCGATGGCCCTGAAATTAAAAGCGGGTCCTGCTCTTGCAGAGGACCTGAGTTTTGGATCCCTATATCTGCCTTCCC
>NW_008362160.1:0-201 GCF_000622305.1 Nannospalax galili
TCAGTCTGGCCTTAAAATAAAAATAAAAAGGGGGATATGTGGGAACCTAAAAGCCTCACCTTGCATAGGTCTGAAAGGAAGTTACTGGGGGCGCAGCCTAGCTTGCTTTGAAAGTCTGAAGAATACTTCCGCACTGCTGAAGAGTGCATCATCAGCATGTGACCATCCTTAAGATCCACCCTCGGGGGTGGGGGGAGAGGG
>NW_008362161.1:0-201 GCF_000622305.1 Nannospalax galili
ACTTTTAAAAGTAAGCGTTTCCTCAATAGTAAATTTCACATGATAATCCCACAGTTTCTGAGATATGCACTACAATACCCTCGTGGGTACTTATGATATAGTAACAATAGCAGATCAAGGCATCCAAATATCCAAGCACGGATGGAGAAAGGACTCATGCAGTTCCAAATCCTAGTTGAGGAACTATTGGCACTTGATGGA
>NW_008362162.1:0-201 GCF_000622305.1 Nannospalax galili
AATATTGCTGTTGGGTTTAAGTTGCTAATATACATTTTGTTGAGAATTTTTGCATCTTTGTTCATGAAAGATGTTGGGGTTTTTTGGTTTTTTTGGTTTTTTTTTTTTACCTTTTTGAGACAGAGTCTTCCTGTAGCCCCAGCAAGCCTAGAACTTGCTATGTAGACCAGGCTAGCCTTGAACTCACAGAGATTCACCTGC
>NW_008362163.1:0-201 GCF_000622305.1 Nannospalax galili
TCCAGCTTCATCAGCTCCCAACCAGCCTCCAAACTGTGCTCTGCCTGGAGCTTAAGTATATGGGCAAAAGAGAACAAATACACAGGCAAACTTACTCTATTTTTTAAAATATATATAAAGCCATTAAAAAATCAGGATAAAATTTACACAGTCTATATAGTGAGTTCCAGGCCAGCTGGGGCTACAGGGAGACCTTGTCTC
>NW_008362164.1:0-201 GCF_000622305.1 Nannospalax galili
TATGTGGTTTGGTCTTTATTAATCTAAACCCTTGGATGGATCTCCAGAAACCTTTCCTTTGCAAGACTGCAATGCCCAGAGCCTGACTGCAATGAACCAGCCCAGACCAGGGCAGTTCAGTCCGAAGAGAACAGGGTCGTCAAGAGGGTGGACAAGGAGTCGGCGATTGACAAACAGATGCAAAAGGAGCTTGATGAAAGT
>NW_008362165.1:0-201 GCF_000622305.1 Nannospalax galili
ATAACAGTTAATAAAAACACAAAATACATGGTATTGGAGAGAAGGCTTAGTTGTTAGGAGCACTGACTGCTCTTGCAGAAGACCAGTGTTTTTCCCCAGTGCCCACATGATGGGTAACAACCATCTGTAACTGCAGTTCCAAGGGATCTCACACTTTCTTCTGACTTCCATGGGCACCAAACAACATGGGTGCACTTACAC
>NW_008362166.1:0-201 GCF_000622305.1 Nannospalax galili
GGTAACTGATCCATCACAGTGGTGACTCCCCTACTATAAAGACAAATGGAAGGAGGTAGACACATCTAAACTAACACAGATGTAAACACAAATGCGTAGAAGATATCCCATTAGGTGTTCCATATTCATCAAACAGTATACATGCAGTGTCTTCCTCACTGGGACTTATAGCCTTACCTGACACAGGAAGTTGTTCTGGTC
>NW_008362167.1:0-201 GCF_000622305.1 Nannospalax galili
AGAGGGCAGGTGATACGACAATGTTCACGTCAGAGGTGGCAGGTGTCACTATCATCTGCACATCATAGGGGCAGGTGACATGACCATCTGGAAGTCAGAGGAGGCAGGTGACATGACCATTTTCACGTCAGAGGTGGCAGGTGACACGATCATCTGCAGGTCAGAATGGTCAGGTGACACGACCGTCTGCACATCAGAGTG
>NW_008362168.1:0-201 GCF_000622305.1 Nannospalax galili
ACACAGAGATTGTCTGTGAAATGCCCAGTCCTAAGTGACATCTACAATGGACCCTCTACACCTAAGGCTTATGGAACATAGTAGAACAAGGTATAGAGAGAATACTAAGGCATCTCTCAACTCTCATCAATGAAGCTCCCTCACACAACGGATGTCCATGAACACAAAAAGGCATAGATGGCTGAAGTATAGAGAATAAGA
>NW_008362169.1:0-201 GCF_000622305.1 Nannospalax galili
CATACGTAGACATATTGTACACGTTGTTATTACATAGCATCACACTCTACTCTCAGAGTGTCTAAACAGGAGAGTATATAGTAAACTACAAAATGATCTATATATGAATACTGGCAGATTATCAAGAAGGTGGTGTGCTGTAGCTTTGAGAAACTGAAATAGTTTCAGGTTTGATGAGAACTTCTCTCTCTCACACATACT
>NW_008362170.1:0-201 GCF_000622305.1 Nannospalax galili
AATAATAAAATATTTTTAAAAACCAGTGGTATTGGGCTGGAGAGATGGCTTGGTGGTTAAGAACATCGGCTGTTCTTGAAGAAGACCTGGGTTCGAATCCCAACACATGGCAGTTAACAACTGTCCATAACTCCATTTCCAGGGGATCCTACGGCCTCTTCTGTCCTCCTTGGGCATTGCACGACACAGGTGCACTTACCT
>NW_008362171.1:0-201 GCF_000622305.1 Nannospalax galili
ATGAAATATATAGAAATACTGAAGAAAACTGAGGCTTAGATGAAGATGGAACTGAAAAACTCAATGAAGAAATTTTAAAGGACAGAAGATAGCATCCTGAGAAGAGTTAATCAAATGGAAAACAACATGTCAAGACTTGAAAATAAATTGAGAAAATTGGACTATCCAAGAACATGAAAAACTTTAAAAGCACAGAATGGA
>NW_008362172.1:0-201 GCF_000622305.1 Nannospalax galili
TATGTTTATACCCTTAGATTAGGAATGCTCTTAGCCTTCTCCAAAGAAGCTTCCTTTTGTAGTGTGTGATGGTGAATTTTGAGACTCATGGTGGGCCAAAGTGATGAGATTGTAACTATTGAGTGCTCAATCCTAAGTGGGACATTTATGTCACCCTCTTCAAGGTTCAAGGAATGTCATGATAGAGGGGACAGAAAAAAA
>NW_008362173.1:0-201 GCF_000622305.1 Nannospalax galili
AATAAGGAAAGGAAAGGCACGCCGTGATACTAGGAGGGGCACTAGGTAGGAGAAAAGGGGTTTGGCTGGAGAGGAAGGGGTGGGACGACCACAATGAATGTGGATGTAATCATAGTGCAGTGGAGAAAAATAGGAAATAATCAACAATTAAAAAAAATAAAATACACAAAAGATGAAAACTAGGAAATTTGGCCTTGTAAA
>NW_008362174.1:0-201 GCF_000622305.1 Nannospalax galili
ACCACCAATTCTAACAGGAAAGAAAGAATTCTGCCAATAATGCAACAATCAGAACACCAAGGACATCATAGGGAATAAAAACAGTATGGAAAGGTGGGTGTGGTAGTGCACGTCTTCAATTCCAGGACTCTGGATACAGTGGCAGGCAGGTCTCTGTGAAATAGAGGCCAGCCTGGCTCATGGGTAACCTTGACTCAAAAA
>NW_008362175.1:0-201 GCF_000622305.1 Nannospalax galili
AAATTATGCATTATATCACGATTATCAAATCTGTTGGAATTTTATACTATTTATGAATATATCCCCCCAGGATAGAAGGGAGGAGAGGGGGGTCAGTGGTCTTACCCAAGGGGTCACTGTAATTAGAAGGTCTAACATTACTTTTGACAATATCCTGATATGTTTAAAATATAAAATAAGCCTAATTTGTTTAATATCTCT
>NW_008362176.1:0-201 GCF_000622305.1 Nannospalax galili
TCTTAGAGAGGTTGACACCCACAGCTGTCAGGAGACATAGTCTGCCAACTCTAGTGTTGCCACCAGATGGAATTGCCAAGTCTCTGTCTGCAATGATTCTTGGTCTTGCAAGAAGTCAAAACAAAGTCTCTCCATTCCTTTATGTTCTTCTCTTCATACTTTTGCTGAGTGTGAATCCTCAGAAATCTACTGAACCAGTGG
>NW_008362177.1:0-201 GCF_000622305.1 Nannospalax galili
TCTTAGAGAGGTTGACACCCACAGCTGTCAGGAGACATAGTCTGCCAACTCGAGTGTTGCCACCAGATGGAATTACCAAGTCTCTGTCTGCAATGATTCTTGGTCTTGCAAGAAGCCAAAACAAAGTGTCTCCATTCCTTTATGTTCTTTTCTTCATACTTTTGCTGAGTGTGAATCCTCAGAAATCTACTGAACCAGTGG
>NW_008362178.1:0-201 GCF_000622305.1 Nannospalax galili
CAAAAGCAATCTGGCTACTCCAATATCATATCAGAAGAGAGAACCGGAAGCTTAGAAGAACCAGCTTTTTATGCCGAAAAAGTAAACCACAAAGGCACATAAAGTTTACAAAAAAGAGCAGACCTAAATTTGAAGGCTTGAGTCTCACAAAAGAACCAGAAACTACAAAAGAAATTCACATGTCAAAGTCACAGAGAAAAA
>NW_008362179.1:0-201 GCF_000622305.1 Nannospalax galili
CCCACTTCTCTAGGCTCATTCTTTTCATTTCACTACTACCCCCACCCTCACGATTCTTTCCATTGACGATTTTGAGTATTGTGTTCCCTTTCATTTATTCTCCATTTTCTGACCTTTTTCTGGTCAGTTACACGTCCAGTTAAAGGGGACCTTTTGTTTATATATGTGTAATTTAAAAAGATACCAGTTTGACATTTCCTT
>NW_008362180.1:0-201 GCF_000622305.1 Nannospalax galili
GATCAGTACCTTAGCAGATTTCCCTGGTTTCTGCTGATATTGGCATAACCAACTGCTGGTATCTTAACTCCCATGGCAATTGATGGTGAATTTGATTGCTAAAGGTTTAGATACCATTGATGACAGCTGGGTCATCTAAAGGTTACATCTCACTCCTGGGATTCCAAACTTGCAACAAATATGTTCTGTTAATCATTTTAC
>NW_008362181.1:0-201 GCF_000622305.1 Nannospalax galili
GATCAGTACCTTAGCAGATTTCCCTGGTTTCTGCTGATATTGGCATAACCACCTGCTGGTATCTTGACTCCCACGGCAATTGATGGTGAATTTGATTGCTAAAGGTTTAGATATCATTGATGACAGCTGGGTCATCTAAAGGTTACATCGCACTCCTGGGATTCCAAACTTGCAACAAATATGTTCTGTTAATCATTTTAC
>NW_008362182.1:0-201 GCF_000622305.1 Nannospalax galili
GAGCCTCAACTGGGGAATTGCCTTCATTGGACTGACCTGTGGCCATGTCCAAGGGGCATCTTCTTGATTGTTGAGTGATGTGGGAACGCCCAGCCCACTGTGGGTGGAGCCCTCTGGGCAGGTGGGCCTGTGTCGCATATGAAAGCAGGTTGAGCAGGGGCCAGGGGAGCAAGCGAGTAAGCAGCATTCCTCCATGGCCTG
>NW_008362183.1:0-201 GCF_000622305.1 Nannospalax galili
TCATAAAATTTGGGGGGGGGGCGTCTTTTTAAGATAGGTCTCCCTGTAGGCACAGCTGTCCTGGAGCTCACTATGTAGACCAGGTTGGCCTCAATCTCAGAGATTGCCTGCCTCTGTCTCCTGAGTGCTGGGATTAAAGGAGTGCATTACCATGGCTGGACACTATAAATTTTTAAATTTCTAAAGCATCCTTACATGAGT
>NW_008362184.1:0-201 GCF_000622305.1 Nannospalax galili
TAACTTATCAAGCATCATAGCTTGACGCAGTGCTTCCACAGTGATTCTGCGGCTGATGGACCCACAGCTCACCGCTGCAACCCAGAATTTCAAGGAAGTGTTTACCACATATCACAAGCCACAGAAAAGGTCCAAGTTCAAATTCCAAGCACAGCTTTTACCGAATGTGTATCACTTTTGAACCATTGTAAAGGTTTTTTT
>NW_008362185.1:0-201 GCF_000622305.1 Nannospalax galili
TTTACACTGAATTAAATGCATAGGAAGCTTTATGCACAACAAACATAAAATTTGCAGACAAGATTATGCATAAATAAGTGGTGAAACAAAGCATGTCACACGTAAGTTTCAGAGAAGAGCTTTTTAAGTGACTGAAGATCACCTATGAGTGGATAAATGAATGAACAATAAACTTGTTTGGTTCGCTGGCTTGTTTTTGAC
>NW_008362186.1:0-201 GCF_000622305.1 Nannospalax galili
GGTGCAGGAACAGCGAAAGCAAGATCTTCGCGAGTGGTTGTTGACAGAAGGGCAGCCCCCTCCAGGGAGGCTGAATCACAGGCTGGTAACACAGGATACAGCTCAGTCAGACTCAGTGATTCAGCTCCTTTTATTCAGTGATTCAGCTCAGCTTTATTGGGGTGAAACCAGAAGATTTATAGTGTGGAGGCAGTAGCAAAA
>NW_008362187.1:0-201 GCF_000622305.1 Nannospalax galili
TAACTTATCAAGCATCATAGCTTGACGCAGTGCTTCCACAGTGATTCTGCGACTGACGGACCCACAGCTCACCGCTGCAACCCAGAATTTCAAGGAAATGTTTACCACACATCACAAGCCACAGAAAAGGTCCAACTTCAAATTCCAAGTACAGCTTTTACCGAATGTGTATCACTTTTGAACCATTGTAAAGGTTTTTTT
>NW_008362188.1:0-201 GCF_000622305.1 Nannospalax galili
AAACAGACAGAACTCAAGCTGAAAATGTCCACAATTTGGTTCTGTGCTCAACCAGTCTCACCACATCTGAATCAGGTTCTTTCTTTCTGTGGCATTCCGGGACTTCAGGAATCCTAAAACCACCTTTGATCCATACCCTTCTAGACAAAAGTTGGGCTACCAGTGAAATGGACTAGCTTAATGGGTTAGTTAACAAAGAAA
>NW_008362189.1:0-201 GCF_000622305.1 Nannospalax galili
CCCTCTTCTGACCTCCACAGGCATTCTATGGCATGGTGCACTTATATACATTCAGGCAATATACTAACAGACATAAAACAAAAGGAATAAATACAATATTTTAAAAATAACTTTTAAATAATCCTAAAGCATTCAAAATTTCTCTTATGAATAGAAGGTGTTTGTGAGAAGAAGTCAGTATGAAAATCATAAGCAAAATGG
>NW_008362190.1:0-201 GCF_000622305.1 Nannospalax galili
TTGGCCAAAGATGTGCGAGGAGCTCTCACTTTCAGTGTCCATGGCCTGACCTCCTGCAAGCGGCTGGCAAGGTCATCTGTGACCTGCTGTCTCTGGACACCAGGTTGCTAGCCAGCGGGGGCTGGGGTGTGCCCTAGCCTCCCATGTAGAATCCCCCCATCGGCCTCAAGTGAACTGATCCTGGGGCCAGTTTCCTCCAGA
>NW_008362191.1:0-201 GCF_000622305.1 Nannospalax galili
CTTGGAAGCATGGAGGAAATGTTTCCTCTGTGTTGACCCTCCTCTTTGCAGGCTGGACACTGATTTAAGTCCATCTTCTGGGGTCTCAATGGCCTCCCTGAACAAGAGGACAAGTGACTCTCTGAGGTTAGTTACAGCCTGGTACATTACTTACCATGTGCTATGTAGATAGATCTTGGGCAACATCCTTAAATAAACCTT
>NW_008362192.1:0-201 GCF_000622305.1 Nannospalax galili
GGTCCTCACCTGGTGATCCTGTCTACCCTGACTGCAGCCAAGCTCTCAGGAAAACCTGGTTGGATTCATCTCTCCAAATTGAAACAAGGAACACAGCAAGTGCCAGGCCACCAGTATTGGGTCTCTTAAATTAAAAATCTTGAATCCCATCTCAGCCATTCCCCACCACACCTACTCACCATGTTTCTATAAATTTAAAAT
>NW_008362193.1:0-201 GCF_000622305.1 Nannospalax galili
ATTAAGTAACTGAACAGCTTAATCATATTGTTAATATAACAAGAAATCACCATTATAATTTTTCATTAAAATATCCATAAACTATTGATGGTAGCTATGATTAATTTCTCATTTGATAAAATAAACCTTGAAAGTGTATACCAATATTTTTTACAAAAATTGAAATATATATTATTACTTTATTAATTGTATAAGTAAACT
>NW_008362194.1:0-201 GCF_000622305.1 Nannospalax galili
TTTCATTTTCATACACATGTATCATTATGATTTCTTTTCAGTGCTCTCCAGGGCCCTTCCATTTCCCTCCCCACTCTTGCCGGCCCCCTCCTCCTCTGACTACTTCTTCCTGCTTTCGAGTCACAAGCATCCCATTACGCTCTTGCTCCTGCTTCCCTTCTCTGTCCCCTTTTCCTAGTTCCTTTCTACTTCCATGTCCTA
>NW_008362195.1:0-201 GCF_000622305.1 Nannospalax galili
GCTGGAGAGATGGCTAGCAGCTAAGCATGTGTACTGCTCTTGCAGAGGACCTGAGCCGGGTCCCTAACACTCATGTCTCACAACTACCTGTAGCTCCAGCTCTAGGGGATCTGACACACTCTTCTGGCCTCCACAGGGACCTGCACTCAGGGGCACAAACCCAGACACAGACACACATGTACACATGTAATTTAAAAATAA
>NW_008362196.1:0-201 GCF_000622305.1 Nannospalax galili
GGATCCTGGAGGCAGCCCGAAAATTGGTTCCGGGCCCCACCGGGGACCCTATCACAGACCCAGGTGTCCGGACCCGCAGGACACTTTTACAGTGGCACGACGAGTGGGAGTCCTAGAAGGAATGACAAACAAGGAACACGAAGAAAGAGGGCAAGACAGTGTTCTGATCAAGCTCCAAAATTTTATTTGAAAGCAGCAGAT
>NW_008362197.1:0-201 GCF_000622305.1 Nannospalax galili
TTTTTTTTATGTATATGAGTGTTTTGCCTGCATATATGTTTGTATACCGTGTGTGCGGTGCCCACAGAGGCCAGAAGAGGGTGTCACATCCCCTGGAACTGGTATTACAGACTGTTGTTAGCTACTGTGTGGGTGCTGGGATCCCAACTATGGTCCTCTGCAAGAGCAGCAAGTGCTTTTAACCACTGAGCCATCTCTCCA
>NW_008362198.1:0-201 GCF_000622305.1 Nannospalax galili
AAACTTTGATGATCAATCTTAGTGTTATGCTTAGCGTTTTAGAAAGGAAAACTAACGGAAGTCCTGTTGGCTGAACTCAGAAAGTGGCTGTGGTGGATGTTTAAAGCCAGAGGGAACATCTGGATGTTTCCAAGACTAATCCAGTAGGGGTTAAAGCAGTTTTTCTGTATAATCTGCCTTGCTGTGGGCTGATCTCAGAAT
>NW_008362199.1:0-201 GCF_000622305.1 Nannospalax galili
CTGTGTATGTCTATAAAGTCACTGGGTAGATTTCAGTGGTAATGTTTATGATCTCTACTAATTAACATGACACAAATTTCCATGCTTCCTCCTCAAATACAATACATTTAAATTTTTTTTTATTTTTTTTGTGTATATCACAGAACATGACAAACCATCTTATTCAACTATAAACCCACTTCCCAGATAGCACCCTCCCAT
>NW_008362200.1:0-201 GCF_000622305.1 Nannospalax galili
ATCAGTTCTTCCTCTGTGGTTTCAGAGAGCCACTGAGGCCAGGCAGCATGATAGGCCACTGAGTGAAGCTGTGAAGGTGAAGCCTGGTTGGCAATGGCGATCCCAAGATGCCAGAGCTGTGAGGCATCTTCCAAGAGGACCTGCCTACAGGGGAGTGGTACCAGCACAAGAGAGAGATGTGTGTTGCACGCAGCAAAGCTA
>NW_008362201.1:0-201 GCF_000622305.1 Nannospalax galili
AATGGAGCAAAATAGTCCCCAACTGGACAGTGAGGAAGACCTACAGGAGCTTTAAAAAGCAAAAGACAGATTCTGTTTCACAGCTTCCAAATGGAAATGAAACATATGAATGAACATCTTGACTTCAGCCCATTGAGTGCTTTGCTGCACTCTGGACTCCAAAATTATATAAAAGAATTCCTCACATTGAAGACAAAATAT
>NW_008362202.1:0-201 GCF_000622305.1 Nannospalax galili
GAAATATGATTTCTCTCTTATCTGAAACACAGATCACTTTAAAATTCTAATTCCTTACAGCCACTGTACTCTGAATTTTTACTAATGTTCTTCACTTTTAAAATACAAGAAATCACTGTCTATCTTTGCAATTGTCTTTTCTTGTAGTACACAGTAGTAAATATTTGAGGCTACAGATGAAGGCCAGTGTTATGACCAACA
>NW_008362203.1:0-201 GCF_000622305.1 Nannospalax galili
GTTGAGGGACATTTGGTTGTTTTGGAGAATAAAAGACTGTAGAGTGTAGGACAGGACTCCTATATGGAATCTCACCTGCCTATGGCTCAGTGACCATAGAAGAAGAAGTGGAAAGAGTGTAAAATCCAGGGCTGGTTCATGAACAAAGGAAGGTGGAGGCTTCCAGGCCACTGGAGGCTTGCTCGTGTGAGCCTGTGGCAG
>NW_008362204.1:0-201 GCF_000622305.1 Nannospalax galili
TTTCCTTTCATTCTCTTCCTGCTTTCTTCTTCCCTCCCCTTCCTCCTCATCTTCCTCCTCCTTTTTCCTTTCCTGAAAATTTCCATGAAGATACCCATGAATATTCCCTCATCTATGTCTTTTTTTTTTTTTCCTACAGAACGTCAGAAATATAGAAAAGAAATGCTCCGAGAGACCATTTAGTAATGTGAACACAGATCC
>NW_008362205.1:0-201 GCF_000622305.1 Nannospalax galili
CTGCCAGCTTAGCTCCAGGGTTAGTGAGGGACCCTGTCTCAAGGGAGTAAGATGGAGAGAGATAGCACACAACACCCAATGTCCTCCTCTGGCCCCCACATTCATGGGTATGTGACTCCCCCATATGCACATACACCACACATAGTATAAAAAAAAACATTATTTAAGTGCAAAGTTCAGTGGGTTTCCATGTGCAGTTGG
>NW_008362206.1:0-201 GCF_000622305.1 Nannospalax galili
TTTACCAGTTCTGCCTATGTGAAGTTAAGTCAAAGGTCCTGCTCGACCATGTTTGGCTTCACGTGGAAGCATGGAGGAAATCATTACTCTATGTTGACACTCTTCTTTGTAGACTGGACAGTTTCAAGTCCATCTGATGGGGTCTCAAAGGCCTCCTTGCTCAAGAGGGCAGGTGACCCACCACAATTACAGGACATTTTG
>NW_008362207.1:0-201 GCF_000622305.1 Nannospalax galili
CACTGCTGTTTTCCATGCCTATGTGCTCTTGATCACAGATATGGTAGTTGTGATTTGTTTTTATTTTCCCAGTTTTATCTTTTATTTTCTAACTTCTCGAATCTTGCACATGTTGGTACAGATGTCACATATAACAATTGTACATTGGGATTGTTTCTGCACATTTCTGATAAAACTGTGTGTGTGTGTGTGTGTGTGTGT
>NW_008362208.1:0-201 GCF_000622305.1 Nannospalax galili
TCCCAGCACCCACATGACAGCTAACAACTGTTTGTAACTCCAGTTCCAGGGATCCAACAATCTTGTCTGTCCTCTGAGGGCATTGCACAACATGGGTACACTTACCTACAAGCAGGCAATACACGCATACACGTAAAATAAAAATATTTTTTAAAAAGATAATAAGCCTTCTATCACTTAGTGCCCATTTTCTCCTTAATT
>NW_008362209.1:0-201 GCF_000622305.1 Nannospalax galili
AAAAAAAAACAAGCTAGAACAATCTACATCTCCTGACATGGGGGAGTTGTAAAGATAAATAGGGGAAAGCAAAATACACAAATCTTGTAATAGTATCCCATTTGTAGACTCTGAATGAAAATTGTATATTTGCCGGGCGTGGTGGTGCACGCCTTTAATCCCAGCATTGGGGAGGCAGAGGCAGGTGGATCTCTGTGAGTT
>NW_008362210.1:0-201 GCF_000622305.1 Nannospalax galili
AGCCAAATAACTGCCAAAGAATATTAAACTTTATCAGTACTTAAGTAAAATTTTCACTGGGAATTAATGAAGTATTCTAAAATATTGCATTGTGAAACATATAGGTACTTTTATATATCAATACTTATGAGAATTTAAGAGTTGTTGGATATAAAATATAATTTAGGTTGGGATAAAATGTGCAGGCTGCTCCTGGCCCGC
>NW_008362211.1:0-201 GCF_000622305.1 Nannospalax galili
CCAAAGTTCTGCCCACTGTGAAGACTTTCCTTTCCCAGTGTCCTTCAGGGTGGTTCCAGGAATTGGCTGTAATGTCACAGCTGTCCACTTCTGAGTAGTGCCTGCACAGCATGCAGAGACATTCCTTCTAAGGTGAAGAATAAGTTGCTACATTTGGTCCCTCCCTCCACCAAGAAAGAAGCACAATGCTTGGTGGGCCTG
>NW_008362212.1:0-201 GCF_000622305.1 Nannospalax galili
TTAAAAGAAAATAGGCATGGTGGTAACCAAGTTCTCAGGTGCCCTTTTTTTTGCTACAGTTTTGAAACATAAAAACAATTCAACACTGAGAATAGTAATCATACCATCAAATATACATTATTTTAATGTTAAGTGTAAAAGAGATTATTTTATGCGTGTTATGTTGTAAAACAAATTGTGTTGTCATATTAAAATGCAATC
>NW_008362213.1:0-201 GCF_000622305.1 Nannospalax galili
TAGAAAACAGGCTCATCATAAAGCATTCATGGATTTACATGCAGCTACTGCGGTAAGGACTGAAGATTGGGAAAAAGATAAGATAGATAAACTAGATATAGTCCTTACTGAGTTTACAATCTAGTCTGCTCTACAGTCTACATAATGCAGATGGTTTTATAACTGTTTCCTTAAATACTAGGGTCCTACAGAGATGCCTCA
>NW_008362214.1:0-201 GCF_000622305.1 Nannospalax galili
TACTTTGTTAGTGTAACAGTTTTAGTTTCATCCATTTTGCTGCAAACTTCAAAATTTCATCCTCCCATTCTGCTGAGTCAAACTCCTTTGTGGAAATGCATGACATTTTCATTACCCTTGTTGTACCTCATCCACTGGACCCCAAAAAGTCCACCGAGGACCCAACACACCAAAATGCAAAAGCAAAGGTTTATGGTTTAT
>NW_008362215.1:0-201 GCF_000622305.1 Nannospalax galili
ACTAATTGAAGCATCAGTATCTAGGATTTCGAAGCTAGCATCCAGCTATGAAAGAGAACATGTGACATTTGTCTTTCTGGATCTCAGTTACCTCACTCAGCATGATTGTCTCTAGTTCTATATATTTCCTTCAATTTTCATAATTTCTGCTATTTTTAAGAGAGGAATAATATTTCATTGTATATATGTACCACATCTTCA
>NW_008362216.1:0-201 GCF_000622305.1 Nannospalax galili
AGAGGCTAGCTGGCAGAACTTAGGGGCCAGAAGCAAGGAGCAAGCAATTATGACTGTCAAGGCTGAAGTGGCAGCTAAGAAGGTTTCACTTGTAGAAAGCTATTTAATTAATTAATTGACTGAGTGTTTTGCCTATCTGTATGTAAGTGCACCCATGTTGTACAATGCCAGAGGAGACTAGAAGAGGTTGTTAGATCTCTT
>NW_008362217.1:0-201 GCF_000622305.1 Nannospalax galili
CATTTGAATAATAAATGGAATAACTTGGAAATAATTAGCTACCACAGGAAAATGCACATATCACATGATGTTTATGTCCAACTATTTGATGTGTGATTGTACACTACATGAGTTGGCCTCATTGTAAATCTCTCTAAAGAAAGAAACTACATGTATTACCTGAAAAATGAAGGAAAATTTGAGATTTCAGGACAAAGGAAA
>NW_008362218.1:0-201 GCF_000622305.1 Nannospalax galili
GGTCCCAAAAGGAAAGTGTCAGTTGAGCACAGTGTTCCCCTCATCCTGCCCGCTCATGCTAGCAAGGTGAAGCCCAGGTGGCAGGGCTTTCCCACCAGTGACAACTGCCAGAAAAGCTCTGATATATCTCCATAGGAAAGAAGAGCCCCGCTGTCAGTAACACCCCAGATGAAGGTGATGAACCCATGCCTGTCCCCGAAG
>NW_008362219.1:0-201 GCF_000622305.1 Nannospalax galili
TTGTCTAATTTTGTGTTTCCACAGTTATAGCTTCATTTAATTTCTTTCATTTTCCCTGGGGTATAGTTATCCTTTCTGCATTCTTTGCATTCCTCCGTGTATTCTCTGAAGGGTTGGTTTTGTGGACATATATTCTTTCAGGCTATTCACATCATGAAAGATTTTTCTTTCCTCTTCAATTGCAATAGGCATTTTTGCTGG
>NW_008362220.1:0-201 GCF_000622305.1 Nannospalax galili
ACAATTTCTCAATCTGGCTGGAGGATGATTTGAAGGTTGATTTAATTGTAGCTTGTGAATCATGCTAGTCCTCATGTTTTAAATTGTTTAACATAAATATATAAATGTTAAAGTGATTTTAAGACTGTAAATATTTATCATGAAGAATAAAACAATCTCATTTTCTTCTACAAGAATAGCTGGAAAAAAGGCTCAGAAATA
>NW_008362221.1:0-201 GCF_000622305.1 Nannospalax galili
GTAAAGCACTTGCTTGTGTGAGCATGGGAACCTGAGTCTGAATCCCCAGAACCCAAGTAAATTCAGTGATATTATCCCAATGATCCTGTGGTAAGATGGGAAGAGACAAGAAAAGCCCCAGAAGCTAGTGGGCCGGCTAGCCTGGTATAAACAGCGGCAAACAACAAAAGGATCATGTTCCAAACAAGGTGGAGGATGAGG
>NW_008362222.1:0-201 GCF_000622305.1 Nannospalax galili
CCATCTTTATGGCAGAGAGGGAAGGTTACACGACCATGTGCACGTCAAAGATTGCAGGTGAAAAGACCATGTACACATCAGAGAGTGCAGGTGACACCACCATCTGCACGTCAGAGGGGGCAGGTGACAAGAATGTCTTTAAGGCTGAGCGGGCAGGTGACACGCCCATCTGCACGTCAGAGGGGCCAGGTGACACGATCA
>NW_008362223.1:0-201 GCF_000622305.1 Nannospalax galili
TACAAGGTAGCTAACAATCATCTCTAACTTCAGTTCCAAAAGATCTGATGCTGTCTTTGGCCTCCAGAGGCTTTTCATGCACTGATACACTTAATATACATGCAGGCAAATAACTCCTACATGTAAGATAAATAAGTCAAGAACATTTTAAAATAACTCTAAAAAAATTTTAGTATAGGGATTTGTAACTTTGAAAATTGA
>NW_008362224.1:0-201 GCF_000622305.1 Nannospalax galili
CTCCTTCAGTCCATTTGCTTGGAATATTTTTTTCCATCCTTTCATACTAAGTGTCTATCCTTGAAGGTGAGGTGAGTTTCTTGAAGACAACAGAAAGATGGGTTTTCTTTCGTGATCCATTACACCAGCCTGTGTCATTTGACAAGGGAATTGAGACCATTGATATTAGTGTTATTATGGAAAGGTGTGTATTGTGTACTA
>NW_008362225.1:0-201 GCF_000622305.1 Nannospalax galili
TAAAAAGGTATGCTAGCAGGAGGAAACCAGAAGCAAAATCCTATTCATTGTATAGATATACTTATATGAAATGCCCAGAAAATGCAAATCCATAAAGACATAAATGTCAGGCTGGAGAGATAGCTCAGTGTTTATAATATACACCAGCTGCTCTTACAGAGGAACCATGTTCAGTCCTCAGCACCCATTTGGGGGTTAACA
>NW_008362226.1:0-201 GCF_000622305.1 Nannospalax galili
AAGTCCTGTAGTGTTGTTTTTATGAATTTGGGTGCACCAGAGTTTGGTACACATATGTTCAGGATTGTAATATCTTCTTGGTTAATTGTTGCTTTGATCAGAATGAAGTGGCAGTCTTTATCTCTTTTGATTAGTTTAACTTTGAAGTCTCTTTTGTCAGGTATTAGAGTTGTGACCCCTGCTTGTTTCTTAGTGCCATTT
>NW_008362227.1:0-201 GCF_000622305.1 Nannospalax galili
TTACATAAATGCACACATACACACACATTGAAAAATTGTGTGAATTAGAATGATTGCTAAACTAAGTGCTTGAATGGATCTTCATGCTGCTCAGCAGGGCAGGCCTAATGTCTCCTTGAGATGCGTGGCTTTTATTAGTTCTACTATGAAAAAAAAATCAGAAACCTTTGGTGCTGAGTTGGGTTTGGTTCCTTAGAAGGT
>NW_008362228.1:0-201 GCF_000622305.1 Nannospalax galili
CTGAAGAATCCCTGAGAAGAAGAGCAAACTTCAGAAGATGAAGAGACCTGCATGGACCTGCCGGCCAACCCCCTTGCTCCTAACGCAACTTGAACGTCCCATGAACATGCTCCGTTCTGCTTAGCACAAAAGTGGGCCAGTCATCATTTGGGAAAAAAAATATATGAGATTTCATATACGATGATAATGCATGGAGATTTT
>NW_008362229.1:0-201 GCF_000622305.1 Nannospalax galili
ATTGACCAGCTTTAAGAATGACAAACAAGCAACACCTTACTTTCAGCTTTTTTCACAACAATCCACAGTAAAAATGACACCTGCAATGCAATGGTTGGATAAGGTTTGTGTGTGCACCAAAGTGTTTGGGTTTCAAAATTTATTCTGAATTTTAAATTATTAAGAATAGCACTTAAAACTGGGGTTTGGGGAATGTTATTT
>NW_008362230.1:0-201 GCF_000622305.1 Nannospalax galili
CACCATCATCACCACCATCATCACCACCATCATCATCACCATCATCATCACCATCCCCATCATCATCACCATCACCATCACCATCATCACCACCATCATCATCACCATTATCATCACCATCCCCATCATCACATCACCATCACCATCACCATCATCACCACCATCATCATCACCATCCCCATCATCACCATCATCACCATC
>NW_008362231.1:0-201 GCF_000622305.1 Nannospalax galili
ACACACACACACACAGACACATACACACACACAGACACACACAGATATACACACACACAGACACACACACACACACAGACACATACACACACACACATAGACACACAGATATACAGACACACAGACACACACAGACACACACACACAGATATACAGACACACAGACACACACACAGACACACACACAGACACACACACACA
>NW_008362232.1:0-201 GCF_000622305.1 Nannospalax galili
ACAGTATATGATTTATTGAATTTAGAGAATAACTCTAAGAAATATGTATTGTAGCTGAGTTCTATGTCCCTGATATTAATAAACTATTGAATTTAGTTTTTGAAGGATTATTGTGGTCAAGAAAATGGTCCATTCCGCATTTTAACTGATAGCATCCCATGCTGTGAAAATGGGCTAACCTGCTCCAGGAAAGTCATAGTT
>NW_008362233.1:0-201 GCF_000622305.1 Nannospalax galili
CAGCAGAGACATCCTGGGAAGAGGAGTGGGTTCTCCTGCAGCTGTGTCACTATCGGGCCTGAGATAGGGATGTGACTATTAACAGTGGGGCTAGAGTGAGATACTCGTCTCAGGGAACTTCTGGTTTCTGTCAGAGGAAGCAGAAGGATCAGGAACTCAAGGTCATACTGGGCTGTTTAACACAGTTCAAGACCAGCCTGA
>NW_008362234.1:0-200 GCF_000622305.1 Nannospalax galili
AAATTTCTGGCAGTCACAGTTCAGCTTGTCTCTGCTTGGAGATAGTGGAAGACGGATCTCTGTGAGATCCAGGTCAGCCTGGTACCCATAGTGAGTTCCAGGCCAGCTGGGGCTACAGGGAGACCCTGTCTTTAAAGACAAAAAGAAAGAAGAAAGAAAGAGAGGGAGAGAGAGAGAGAGAGAGAGAGAGAGAGAGAGAG
>NW_008362235.1:0-201 GCF_000622305.1 Nannospalax galili
CCAGGTTTATTAAGTGTTTCAAAAACTTTCAAATGCTAATTGTCTATACAAAACAACATGTAAGCCGGTTGCTTTCACTCCCCAGCTGAACACCAGGCCCATGCGACATCCCTCACACCATAAACTTTCCTTTGGCAGAGTCCTCCTGTGTTTTCTGTGGGTATTCCCTGCCCAGTTTTTATCTAACAGGGGAGTAGTTTT
>NW_008362236.1:0-201 GCF_000622305.1 Nannospalax galili
CTTTTTGTGATGGCTTTGTTTTTAAACTGTGAAACCATCAAAACTCATCTCCTTCTTTTTTCCTTTACTTTTGTGTGTATGTGTGTAGGCTAGAGAACACGTTGGCTGTCTTCGTCCACTTTTTGTTTGTCTGGTCTTTTTTAAAAGTTTACTTATTTATTTATTTTTTTATGTATATGTGTGTATTGCCTGCATGTAGGT
>NW_008362237.1:0-201 GCF_000622305.1 Nannospalax galili
ACAGGACCAGAAAAGAAACTCTCCACACCATATCATAGTAAAAACACTAAATGTACAGAACAAAGAGAGACTACTGAGAGCTGCAAAAGAAAAGCAACAAGCTACGTATAAAAGGAGAACCCATCGGAATTATAGCTGACTTTTTGGTAAAAACTATGAAAGCCAGAAGAGCCTGGACAAAAATATTCCCAGTTCTAAATG
>NW_008362238.1:0-201 GCF_000622305.1 Nannospalax galili
TTATGTTCTTACTATTCCTTTAAGCATTTTTGTTTCCTCAACAGATAATCTTGAACAACAACAAAAAATGAGAACGCTAAAGAAAGACCTTTCTCTCCACCATCATGCCTATCTTTTCAGGCCTAATGTTTGCAAAGTATAAGGAACACAAATGGTGGTGCTCATATATTTAAGTGTCATCAAAATGTAAATGTTATCAAT
>NW_008362239.1:0-201 GCF_000622305.1 Nannospalax galili
TAATCAGCTAGTGGGGAGCTCAACTCATGGCCCGCACACAGACCAAAGACCGCTATGAATAAGGCACAACACACAACCACAAACTTACTTAAAACATCATCAGATTTTTTTCTTTTGCATTTTTTTGTAACTTGATTTGCAGTTCTTTATTTTTCTTTATTAGATTCAAATAATATCATAATGAATATGCTTAAAAATTAC
>NW_008362240.1:0-201 GCF_000622305.1 Nannospalax galili
TTTCCATTGTTTTAGGTTAGCTTTTTCTTCTTTCAGCAATGTTATCTGTAGGCTTTTTGCATGTGTACATGTCTGATGTGTGTTGTGTGTGCATACGATCACACACTTATGTACAGGCGTGAGTGCATGTGTGTGCATGTGAAGGCTGACGTTTGTAGTCTCCACCACTGCGCTCCATCTTACTCCTTGAAGCAGTCTCTT
>NW_008362241.1:0-201 GCF_000622305.1 Nannospalax galili
TTTCCATTGTTTTAGGTTAGCTTTTTCTTCTTTCAGCAATGTTATCTGTAGACTTTTTGCATGTGTACATGTCTGATGTGTGTTGTGTGTGCATACAATCACACATTTATGTACAGGCGTGAGTGCGTGTGTGTGCATGTGGAGGCTGATGTTTGTAGTCTCCACCACTGCGCTCCATCTTACTCCTTGAAGCAGTCTCTT
>NW_008362242.1:0-201 GCF_000622305.1 Nannospalax galili
AGTTTGGTTCGCTAAGAGCTATGGGCAAAGTGTGGCAATGAGAGCATCATTTTAATGGTAAGTGCTCAAGAGAGGCTACAAGGGAATTCAATTAAATGCTAGCCCCAGGTGGAACAAGAGGTGCTTATGGTCTGTGAAAAATGCCAGTGTGTCAGAGAAACAGTCACAACAATCAATGGAATAAAACCCAATTCCTAAGGG
>NW_008362243.1:0-201 GCF_000622305.1 Nannospalax galili
GGAGGGCCACCGCCACCACCGCACTTTCCGGATGGCTGCTGTCGCCACCGCTGCCACCGCTGCCGCAAGTTCCGGAGGCAGCCACGGCTGCCCCAAGCTCCCGATGGCCGCCGCCCCACATTCCGGAGGCAGCTGCCCTCCACTTCTCTGCCGCCAAGGTACAGGTCACGTGACTCCATTCTGCCCAATCAGGAGAGTCCA
>NW_008362244.1:0-201 GCF_000622305.1 Nannospalax galili
AATATACCCTGGACTCTTAAGCGTCAGGTCTAATACCCCATGCTGTTGTCCACTCACTGTGTGATATTTTATGTCATTGCTATTCACATGAAAATAGTAAAAAAATAGCATTTCCCTTTTAGGATTGCTGTAGAGTTAAAGAATTCAGTGTCTGTAATGCATCAAGAAAGCATGGCTGTGTGCCATGTATGACTGCAGTTT
>NW_008362245.1:0-201 GCF_000622305.1 Nannospalax galili
TGCAGGTCCTGCTTGTGTGTAGAAGCCCCTGGTCTTCCTCCTCTGGCCTGTCTAGTCTCCTGCCTCCTTTCCTTCCTCCTTTTTCTTTTCTCTCTGTGGGAAAGGTTTCATTCCTCTGTTGGACTTTAAATGCTACAGTGTTAATAATGTGAACAAGACCCTCTGCTACATTTCCTGACTATCTAGTTAGCATTATCTTCC
>NW_008362246.1:0-201 GCF_000622305.1 Nannospalax galili
AAAAATGATCATGCAAATGATCTCAAAGGGAGCAGGACCAAAATGATTGAATTCCAAGAAAACATAAGGAAATTGTGAATGAAGTAATGAGGTCAATGCAGAGCATAAAATCTGAATTCAACAAAGACAGAGAAACACTAGAGAAAACTCAACCTGAAATGAAATCTTAATCAGTCCAGTAGAGAAGCAAACAAATAAACA
>NW_008362247.1:0-201 GCF_000622305.1 Nannospalax galili
AAGTGATACGACCATCTTTATGGCAGAAATGGCCGGTCACACGAACATGTGTACATCAAGGAGGGCAGATGACATGACCATGTGCACGACTGAGAGGACATTTGACACGACCTTGTGCACATGAGAGAGGGCAGGTGACATGACCATCTTCACATCAGCAGGGCAGGTGACACGACCATCTTTATGACAGAGAGAGCAGGT
>NW_008362248.1:0-201 GCF_000622305.1 Nannospalax galili
AAATGCTGCCCCTGGTTTTCCCATATGATAATTAGGCATTACACTACAACCAATCAGTCCCCCCACCCCTTTCCACATGATGTAAATAAAGCATACTATGAACCCTATCAGGTAAAGCTTTGGCTGCCATCCTCACCCTATATATTCCCCCCAACTCCCCTAAATAAATGAGCTGTCTCACTGAAGCTGACTCCTGGAAGT
>NW_008362249.1:0-201 GCF_000622305.1 Nannospalax galili
TTGAGAAAATTCAGCATGCATTCATGATAAAAGTTCTAAAGGGAATTGGACCTCAACATAATTAAAGCTATACACAACAAACCCACAGCCAACATCGTTCTAAATGGAAAAAAACCTGGAAGCATTCCCATTAAAGTCAGGAACCAGATGAGGATGTCCACTATCTCCACTCCTTTTCAATATAGTGCTTGAAACTCTTGC
>NW_008362250.1:0-201 GCF_000622305.1 Nannospalax galili
CTAGAAATATATAGCCATATCTGTAAATGATAAATTCAAAATTATGCCAATATTGCATAGCATCAAATTAGATAATAAACCTGAAATGTTATCATAAGAATTTAAATATCACCTGTAATTGGATTTAACTAGGATAAAATTAGCAAGTTGCAATGGAACTGTGTTATTTAGCTCCAGTGAAGGATCAGGAGGCAGAAAACT
>NW_008362251.1:0-201 GCF_000622305.1 Nannospalax galili
CTTTGAGACAGCTTAGGCAGAATACGGTGAAGATATATCATAAAGTAAAATTACCAATTTCCATAATCTCAGTATGCCACTGAGAATTGAGTAATTTCAAATGTTCATACAACCTCAGGTGTCGGAGGGCTCAGTGGTTACCAGCACTGGCTGTTCTTCCAGAGGACCTGGTGTTCTTCCTAACACCCATATGCCAGCTAA
>NW_008362252.1:0-201 GCF_000622305.1 Nannospalax galili
ATAGAGGGCAGGTGACACGACGATGTGCATGTCAATGATGGCAGGAGACATGACAATGTGCATGTCAAATAGAGAAAGTGACCTGACCATGTGCATCTCAGGGAGGCAGGTGACACAACCATTTGCACATCAGAGAGTGTAGGTGAAACGACCATGTGCACATCACAGGGGGCAGGGTACACGACCATCTGCACGTCAGAG
>NW_008362253.1:0-201 GCF_000622305.1 Nannospalax galili
AGGTCGTGTCACCTGCCCCCTCAGACGTGCAGTTGGTCAGTTCACCTGCCCTCTCCGTCATGCTGATGGTCGTGTCACCTGACGCCTCTGACATGCAGATGGTCGTGTTACCTGCCCTCTCTGATGTGCACATCGTCTTCTCATCTACCACCTCTGACGTGCAGCTGGTCGTGTCACCTGCCCTCTCTGATGTGCACATGG
>NW_008362254.1:0-201 GCF_000622305.1 Nannospalax galili
CACCTGCCTCTGCCTCCCAAGTGCTGGGATTAAAGGCGTGTGCCACCATGAAGGGCTAACTTTATAATTTTTAACATTTTCCATTTGTAGTAGTTGCAATGCAGCACTATTTATAGCACAAGTAAATGAAAGGTTAAAGTAGAGATGTCGTGAGCAATAACTGTGCTGCTCTTAGAGCTCATGCAGTGATGTCCACATAGA
>NW_008362255.1:0-201 GCF_000622305.1 Nannospalax galili
ATTTTACGGTGAAGGAAAAAATAAAAGAAAAAATTGTGTACTTATATTGTTGCACTTAGATAAAAAGGGCATGTCATCAATGCATATAAGGATGGAAGAAAAGAATTTTTTTAAAAAGGATGAACAAAGGGAGAATTGACTGAAAAGAGGAATGCCAGAGAAAAGGAGAGGAAATGTAAAAGAAAATTTAGCAAGGGAAAA
>NW_008362256.1:0-201 GCF_000622305.1 Nannospalax galili
GTAAGAAAATTGTATTCAGATAGTGTGAGTGACTAGCCTAAAATCACACAGTCCATGAATTCCCTGGGCCTCAGGATGGCCTCAACTGATTAGAACACACCTAGGCTTCTGCTACACACTGTCGTAAATTGCCCACTCCTGTAAGCTGGATGATTACAGAAAGCATCCAAAGTCATCAGAAGCACAATAGTGTTATATTAT
>NW_008362257.1:0-201 GCF_000622305.1 Nannospalax galili
ACTCACTGAGAATGGTCAACTTGGACCCACCAGGAAACACCCAACAATGTCATATAACTTTGTGCTGCGACTCTTTCCCTATGTTGATCTTGTCACAATTCTGTCCCCAGAAAGCAACTTGTTCTTAGACCCTCACCCCTCTTCTCACTGAGGAATGAGTGGAAAAGAGGAAGAAAAGGTGGCAGAAGGAAATTTATAACA
>NW_008362258.1:0-201 GCF_000622305.1 Nannospalax galili
GTAAGAAAATTGTATTCAGATAGTGTGAGTGACTAGCCTAAAATCACACAGCCCATGAATTCCCTGAGCCTCAGGATGGCCTCAACTGATTAGAACACACCCAGGCTTCTGCTGCACACTGTCGTAAATTGCCCACTCCTGTAAGCTGGGTGATTACAGAAAGCATCCAAAGTCATCAGAAGCACAATAGTGTTATATTAT
>NW_008362259.1:0-201 GCF_000622305.1 Nannospalax galili
TCATTTTCCTAACCTTTTCAAATGTAAGAATTCTTAATTTTTTAAAAAATAATTATTTTAAAAATATAAAACTTATACACTATGATATGTGAATATTTATCAAAACTACAACAGTAAAACATCTTTGCCTTAGATTTTAAAACTATTTGATAATCTTACTAATAGCAAAAACAAAATTACCTCAATATAATATTATATGAA
>NW_008362260.1:0-201 GCF_000622305.1 Nannospalax galili
CACATGAATTATAAACAAAATTATCCCCCTTACTATCATATTAATACTGAACAGAGTCTTCATCAAAATTGCTATTTAATGTTTATATCAAATGTTACAGTATAACTTTTTCTTACTTATATTTTTATCAACATGTCATAGCCACTAATGAAGAAAAATAAAGATCACTGATTCACATTTTTTAATGCCAGAAATAAATCC
>NW_008362261.1:0-201 GCF_000622305.1 Nannospalax galili
TTTAATTTTTTAAAATATCTTATCATTTTTATTTTATGTGTATGAGTGTTATGCCTGCATGTAGGTACGTGCAACCATGTTGTGCGTTGCCCATGGAGGACAGAATAGGCCTTCGCATCCCCTGGAACTGGAGTAATGGACAGTGTTAGCTGCCATGTGAGTGCTGGGATTTGAACCCAGGTCTTATGCAAGAACAGTCAG
>NW_008362262.1:0-201 GCF_000622305.1 Nannospalax galili
CCTCAAAGCTGGGAGCCATCCTGTGGCAAGGCATGTGGATGTGGCTGACTCGGAATTACCTGCCTGGGGACAGTCATTGCACCTGAGGAAGACCCTTTTCCCCAGTAAGAAACGTGAAGGGAAGGATAGCCATGACTTCACAGACTCTGTTGTTGAGCCAGGAGTGAGAACAGGACCTTCTCATCCCAGGGCAGCTCAGGG
>NW_008362263.1:0-201 GCF_000622305.1 Nannospalax galili
AAAAAAAAGAGTATATCAAATCAAACACAAATAAAATCCTGTTTCTTCTTAAATGTGTAATTATTTATTGCCACAACAAATTGTTTGGTCCAAAATTAAAGGTATATTCAGAAGGCTTACCCCTCAAATTAGAGTCATAATGAATGAAACGTCTGTGAAAATAAAGTGCAAGCAGTGGAACACTGAAGTTCATTGTTCTTT
>NW_008362264.1:0-201 GCF_000622305.1 Nannospalax galili
TTATGGCTGATAAATAGTAAGCCTATGCTGATATAGCACAATAAATATTTTTTCAGGTAATGGTATAAATTCTTATCATATCAGTTCTGTATATCTGGGTTTATACCTGACCAGAAAATATGTATTATAGTGGCACCTACATCATGCCTTGAGTCACCCTGACTTATTGTGTCAAATGTGCCACTTTTCTCCTTTTCTACA
>NW_008362265.1:0-201 GCF_000622305.1 Nannospalax galili
AGCTGTTCTCTGCACTCAATCAATGTGCCTGCCACTCTAGGCTGCCACTCAGCTTTGCAAAGTCTAAAATATTCTGCCTCGATTCCACTACTCAAAGTCTCCAGTGCTCTTATTATGAAATGGGACTGCTCTTATTATGAAGTGAGGACCGTTGTTTCTCACAAAGGAACTACCATTGTGGTGGCTTCTTCTTAAGAAACA
>NW_008362266.1:0-201 GCF_000622305.1 Nannospalax galili
GAGGGGGCAGGTGACACAACCATGTGCACATCAGAGTGGGCAGGTGACACGGACCATCTGCATGTCAGAGGGGGCAGGTGACATGACCATCTTTACAGTAAAGGGGGCAGGTGACACAACCCTCTGGAAGTGAAAGGGGGCAGGTGACATGACCATGTGTAAGTCAGAGGGGGCAGGTGACATGACCGTCTACACATCAGA
>NW_008362267.1:0-201 GCF_000622305.1 Nannospalax galili
GTCCTATTTCTCACATGTATAATATGCAAGTAAACCACATAAAAATGCACATGGGGACTCAGAAGCATTGAGATATGTGACATTTTATGTTCTGTTCAGAATCAATATAAAGGCCTCCAAGTCTAAGCATCTAGCACTCAAATCAGAGCTTGAGGTATGAAACATTTGAGATGGTATTCCATGGATAATAGACCAAACAAT
>NW_008362268.1:0-201 GCF_000622305.1 Nannospalax galili
CAGGAAAGAAAAGACTTGTGAAGCCACCCGGAGGTAGGACAACAGAGAAGCTGAAGGAGAAACGAGGCCTGCCTGTCCTTCCATCTTGGACCTCATAGTATCCAAAACAGTCAGAAAGTAAGTTCCTGCTCTTTAAGACATTCAGTCTATGGTACTTTGTTACAGTAACTCTAGAAGATTAATAGATATAAGTTAGAGAAA
>NW_008362269.1:0-201 GCF_000622305.1 Nannospalax galili
ATAAGTTCATGGCCAGACTTACAGTACTAAGCATGCATGTCCTCATGTAGAACAAGCACTGAATCCAAGAAGCAGGTGCTTACCCTGTAACATTCACTCAGGGACATATTTTTCCATCCCATTATTATTGTAGCATATAGTGGTCACAACTGGGTAAGAGTGTTGATGACTTTGTTCCTCCTAGCAGCCTGAACAGCACCT
>NW_008362270.1:0-200 GCF_000622305.1 Nannospalax galili
TTTTCGCTCTTTATCATTTATCTTTATCATTTATCATTTAATTCACCCATCTTGTTCCATATGGTTTGGAGTCTATGATAGTCATACTTTCAGTTTTGAATAAATTTATTAAGTATATAACAAGGCAAAGTAAAAGAATAAAAAGTAAGAGATCTCTGGATAAATGATAGATAGATAGATAGATAGATAGATAGATAGAT
>NW_008362271.1:0-201 GCF_000622305.1 Nannospalax galili
AGGAAAGACAAAATACACAAAAAATCCCAGGCTCAAAAGTTTCACTTTTTGGAGCACATGTGGGATATTGCACATGTGCAAAGAAAAGCATTAAGTAGGTTGATGGAAAGATGAGAGATTGTGCACACGTATGCTTACTTTAGTTTCTTTTCAATGTTGGTCAGTTGGTTTAAGGCCAGGATCAAAAGCACCTGGAACCAG
>NW_008362272.1:0-201 GCF_000622305.1 Nannospalax galili
TTTGATTGAGAATATTAATGAACGAAAAGGAAATTTACTTACGGTTTCCGACGAAGACCATTTAGAATTGTACAACATACTGAAACGTATATTGTGATGTTTTGTTCATGGCATAGAGGTGACATACTTATAGATATATAGATTAGAAATCCCAACACACCTTCAGTGCAAAAATTTCTCATCGGAATTCCTGGAAGGTGC
>NW_008362273.1:0-201 GCF_000622305.1 Nannospalax galili
CTATAGGTTGTAGAATGTGGGAAGCGGGCGCGGTCGAGCTGGCCAAGATGGGGCCTTGGCTGGCTGCCAAGCCTCGTGACCCTCACTTGTTCGCTCCAACTTGCGCAAGTGCTGTAAGCTTGATCATGCGCAGCCTGCCTGACATGATATGTCACTGAGCATGATTCTATTGTGTGGCCCAATGATTTGCTGCTCTGCCTG
>NW_008362274.1:0-201 GCF_000622305.1 Nannospalax galili
TGAGCAGTGAAAACACAGGGCTTTTAAGCATAAAAACCACAAAAGCCATAAAGCAGGGGATTTATATAGAAACCATACACAGAATAACTAGGAAAGGATTTGAACAATCAAGGGCTGATTTCCAGAGACTTAACCTATAGAGCCATTGGATAGCTTACCTGGGGCAGAACATTCTTCCTCTTCTGCCCCAGACCATTCCCA
>NW_008362275.1:0-201 GCF_000622305.1 Nannospalax galili
ATGTATTCACATTTACATGTCAATACACACAAGTTAAAATTTATATGATTAAAAAATGACGAAAGAGATTAAAAATGACATATAATAAAAATAAAAAAGACATATGTAGACTACATAAGATCTATGATAAAATAAATGTATAAATATATGGATAAGTAAAATGAGATAAAATAAAATAATAAAGGAAAGCAAAGAAAAATA
>NW_008362276.1:0-201 GCF_000622305.1 Nannospalax galili
CTGAGGTTTGGAGCTCTGGGTGGAGGCCAGCAGTGCGCTCAGGCTGCCTGGATCGGTGTCTCCTGGTCTCCGAGGTGTCGCGGAAGCATGGGATGCAGTGCGGCCGGCTCCCTGGAGGAGCCTAGGAAAGGTGTGATGCCCCTTCCTGGCGTCCCGCCCACGCCACAGCCTGAGGCCCTGAGGACATGCCCAAGACTGGAA
>NW_008362277.1:0-201 GCF_000622305.1 Nannospalax galili
CTTAACCACTGAGCCATCTCTCCAGCACCAGTTTTTATAGTTCTTTATACAGTCCAGATGTTAACCCCATTAGTTGTTTTCCTACTGAATTATCTATCTTGGCACCCTTGTTTGGTGTTATTCGATCATATACGGGTGAGTCTATTTGGGGAAATCTTACTCTGTATCAAATAAAAGTAACTTTACTTTTTCCTCTTCTTG
>NW_008362278.1:0-201 GCF_000622305.1 Nannospalax galili
CACTGTTATAAGAATTAATATTTTTTTAGTGTGAATGCTTGCTGATCTTCCCAATTTTCAAGAGGTGAAAACATTCACACACTGGATTTGGAGATGGCCCAAGGAGTAATAAAGGTTGTAAGACCTGAATTCAATTCCAAGATCCCACAGGGTGAAAGGACAGACCCAATTCCTCTAGGTTGTTCTCTGACTACAAATACT
>NW_008362279.1:0-201 GCF_000622305.1 Nannospalax galili
TATCACAGATAGGACGATAGTTTTGGCACACTGGATCATTGTGATGTCACACTGTAGCATTGTGAAGTCGTACTATAGCATTGTGATGGCAAGTTGGAGCACTGTGGTCTAACATTGGAGCATGGTGATGTCACACTGGAGAATTGTGAAATCACAATGGAACATTGTGAAGTCATCTTGTAAAATGGTGTTGGTACCATG
>NW_008362280.1:0-201 GCF_000622305.1 Nannospalax galili
ACAGGACAACTAGAAGTATAATATTACCAGCAGCATACATTCTTTTTTTAGTCTTGGATGTAGTGCTTTGAAGACAGAAATGGGACAAGGAAAAATAACTTGGACTATTCCTATCAAGATGAGAGAACACCTCTAAACTTTCAGCCTGGATCTTCCAATCACAATGAAACAAATATTAAGGGGGCAAATCAGGAGATCCCC
>NW_008362281.1:0-201 GCF_000622305.1 Nannospalax galili
GATGGTTGTTAATTACCATGTGGGTGCTGGGAATTGAACCCAGGTCCTCTGAAAGAACAGCCACTGCTCTTAACTGATGAGTCATCTCTCTAGCACCTAAATCTTTTTTTATTTATAATTTTTTTTGGTCTTTTTTTGAGGCAAACTCTTCCTGTAGCCCCAGCTGTCCTGGAACTCAGTATGTAGGCCAGGCTGGCCTTG
>NW_008362282.1:0-201 GCF_000622305.1 Nannospalax galili
GGGACGCATCCCATATCCCTCATCATTTGCTCACTTTGAGGAGAATAGTCATTGGTAAGTGTAAATTTCAACTGCTGCAGTAGATCTCTTCCCCAGAGATTTATGGGAAGAGGTAAGACAAATGGTACAAAGCTTCCTTTCTGTCCTTCGTCAGTCTCCCAGTGCAAGGGTCGAGCACTCAGTGATGGAGTATCCTCATAT
>NW_008362283.1:0-201 GCF_000622305.1 Nannospalax galili
TAAGAATCAAAGGGCCATTGGTTATGGGGGTTCCCTTGGTTGTTAGGAGACTCCTTTCCTTCCATACTGAGGTGTGGTGATGGAGTATGTGGAAGGCATAGAGTCTGTAAAAATACTAACCATCTGTCCCTTGGCTAAAATCAGAGCCCTGATGAGTGCCACAAGTTTGGCTTTTTGTGACGTGGTTCCAAGTGGCAGGGG
>NW_008362284.1:0-201 GCF_000622305.1 Nannospalax galili
CAAAGTGGCCACACCCCAGTTTGGGTCCAGTGCCCTGTGCTGTGAACATGACAGCACCACGGTTAAGTTACCTTCTCCCCATAATCACAAGTCTTCTCTGCGGGAATCAAATTAAGTTATATGTTTCTTACAGACACAGAGAAAGGCTGGTGTCAAAACCTGTCCATTACTCTGTCAGGTTTCCTTCCTGAAATATGAGAT
>NW_008362285.1:0-201 GCF_000622305.1 Nannospalax galili
CTTTGAGACTCCACTTGATGCAGCCAAAATGGCCATCATCAAGAAAACAAAACAAATGCTGGTGAGAATGTGGGGAAAGAGAAATCACACACTGCTGATAGGAATGCAAACTCATGCAGCCACTGTGGAAATCCATGTGGAGGTTCCTCGAAATAACTGAAAATAGAAATACAGTATGACCCAGCTACACCGTCCTTGGGT
>NW_008362286.1:0-201 GCF_000622305.1 Nannospalax galili
GGCTCTATATCATACTACAGATACATCTTTTTATCCATGTTCATTGCTGCTATTCACAATGGCCAGGAAATGAAAACAGCCTAGATGTCCATCAATCAACAAATGGATAAGGAAAACAAAATACTTTTACACAATGGAATATTTATTCAGCTGTTAAGTTTTTAGGTAAATGTATGGAGCTGAAAAGAATCATCCTAAATG
>NW_008362287.1:0-201 GCF_000622305.1 Nannospalax galili
GCTCACAGGAGGAGACCTCAGCTCCAGCTCACAGGAGGGGCCCACAGCTTCAGATTCACAGGAGACCATATCTCTGGGTCACAGGAAAATTCCACAGACCATGGTAATGCGAGGGGACCACAGATCCAGGATCCTGGGGGACAACCACAGCTCCACCTCATAGGAGGCAACCACAGGTCCAGACTCATGGTAGGGTGGCAC
>NW_008362288.1:0-201 GCF_000622305.1 Nannospalax galili
ATGCCTAATCAAAATACTCGTGTACAGATTTATAAATATTTTGATGATACAAAGGCGTTATAAACAGGTACCGTAATTATTTTAAATTCTATTAAACAGTGTCTTGAGATTTATTAAGTGTTTCACAAAACTTTCAAACGCTATTTGTCAGTTGTGTAAAATCCTATTTGTTAAATACCATTTTTGATTTTAGTTTGCTTT
>NW_008362289.1:0-201 GCF_000622305.1 Nannospalax galili
GCTCACAGGAGGAGACCTCAGCTCCAGCTCACAGGAGGGGCCCACAGCTTCTGATTCACAGGAGACCATATCTCTGGGTCACAAGAAAATTCCACAGACCATGGTAATGTGAGGGGACCACAGATCCAGGATCCTGGGGGACAACCACATCTCCACCTCATAGGAGGCAACCACAGGTCCAGACTCATGGTAGGGTGGCAC
>NW_008362290.1:0-201 GCF_000622305.1 Nannospalax galili
CATGGGAGAATAGGGAGATGCCAGGAGCCTGGCTTATGGGTGGGGCTTACAAGTCAGGCTCAGAAATTCTGCCCTGCACACCTAGATATTTCTATTATTTCACCCAGCTGTGCAGGAATCTCCAAAGTTCGTCGCTGTATACTCCACAACATCATGCTACTCTTACAATTGTACTCATTTTCAATTTGAAATTTGAGTTAT
>NW_008362291.1:0-201 GCF_000622305.1 Nannospalax galili
TAGCTGGAGATGGAGGTAATGGATTTTGAGAGGATTTTGTGTAAATGTAGTGTGCTTTTTAAAGTGTAGGCGTCCTCTCCTCCAAGTGGTGCGGCCGTCATGAAGCTTTGGCACTGTAGCATGTGAGAGGACAGGACTGCTCCTGAGAGACACTTTGGAGACACATTTGGATTTGGGGGTGCATTTGACTGTTTCTTTTGC
>NW_008362292.1:0-201 GCF_000622305.1 Nannospalax galili
GGCAGGTGACATGACGATCGTTATGGCAGAGAGGGCAGGTGACACGACCATCTGTACGTCAGAAGGGGCAGGTGGCACGACCATCTGAACGTCAGAGGGGGCAGGTGACTCGAACATTTGCACGTAAGCGGGGACAGGTGACACGACCACGTGCACGTCAGAGGGGGCAGGTGACAGGACCATGTGCACGTCATAGGCGGC
>NW_008362293.1:0-201 GCF_000622305.1 Nannospalax galili
CTTTTTTTTTTTTTTTTTTTTTTTTGGTCTTTTTGGGACAGTGTCTCCCTCTAGCCCTGCTGGCCTGGAACTTGCTATGAAAATCAGGCAGGTCTAGATCTCACAGAGATCCACAGCCTCTGCCTCCCAAGTGCTGGGATTAAAGGTGTGTACCACCATGTCTGGTTCTGTTGATGATTCTTTACATTGTTTTTTTTTTTT
>NW_008362294.1:0-201 GCF_000622305.1 Nannospalax galili
TCCAGGGACAGTGAAGAAGGGGAGGAAGAAGGAGGTGAGGGGACCCCACAGTGCAGTGTCCCAGTGGGAGACTATGTGCCTGGATCTTTTCACTGTCGCCCATTTTGCTGAAGCAGGGGCTGCTCAAGTACCTGCATGGCATTGTAGGGCTGCCAGAGCATGGAGGAGTTCCAGTGCCTGGACAGGATTGAAGAAGACAAC
>NW_008362295.1:0-201 GCF_000622305.1 Nannospalax galili
TATGGAAAACCTCCTCTGGCCACCCTGGTATCTGCTTATCTCTCATCATCTGTAATCTCACAGTTGGCAATGCACTTAGTGGGGGACTGCACATGAAGCCCTAGGTGCAGGCTATATAAATTCACCTTTTCTGGTACTCCTATGTCACTTGTAAACTCAAATTTTGTACTTCTTACTGCCCTAACAGTGCAGGTTCTTAGT
>NW_008362296.1:0-201 GCF_000622305.1 Nannospalax galili
TAATTCAAAATAAACTGCTGGGGGCTGGAGAGATGGCTCAGCTGTTAAGAAAACTGGTTGTTCTTGTAGAAGACCCGGGTTCAAATCCCAGTACCCTCATGGCAGCTAACGACTGTCCGTAACTCCAGTTCTAGGGGATCCGACAGCCTTTTCTGACCTCTGCAGGCACTGCACAACACGGGTGCACTTACCTACATGCAG
>NW_008362297.1:0-201 GCF_000622305.1 Nannospalax galili
AGGCATTGCCGATCTGGACACCCGCCTGCCCCACGTGGATAGAGATGCACTCGCGCTGGAAACCAGAACACAAACATGACACTCATCCTCAAGGCATTTGAGCTATATGACATGGGAAGTGTAATTCTGTGTGGCGTCTCAGTGTCTCAGCTCACATTTTTTCAAACGTGGTGAGTTCAGGTGCTTGCTGAAAACCTGAGA
>NW_008362298.1:0-201 GCF_000622305.1 Nannospalax galili
TGGACAAAGGAGAAGCCCCATGGTGAGAGCTCTGGGCCTGATGGGAAGAAGGAACTACTGCAGTGAATTTCTGTGGGAGGAGTCATTGGCTTCACATCCATGCCAAGAACAGCAGCCTGTACTGGGTAGTCCAGCACAGAAGCACTTTGCGATTGGATGAAACTTTCTCATGCCCAGCTCCATTCTTACTAGATTGTGACT
>NW_008362299.1:0-201 GCF_000622305.1 Nannospalax galili
ACAGATCTGTTAGCAGGCAGGGGACAGGTTGGGCTGTTTGACAGCACTGTGTTCCTTTCCTGTGCCATAACGATGAGTCCATTAGGATTCAGATGAAGAAATGTGTGATGCAAATGACTGGGAGAGAAACTTCGTTCTCCTCACACCCCGCCTCCCTTCCTGAACCCTCCCCTCTAGGAGAGCATACCTGTTTTAAATTGT
>NW_008362300.1:0-201 GCF_000622305.1 Nannospalax galili
AGCTCCATTTCCAGGGGATCGAATGCTCTCTTCTGATCTCCACAGGTCTTCCTGCACAATCTGGATGTACTTACATACATGAAGGCAATACATTCATACACATAAGTAAAAATAATAAAATATTTTTTAAAATTCTAGACTATTACATTTAAAGTCACTCAAGTACATCAATTTCCCTCTTGTTCTTGTCATGTGTGTTTG
>NW_008362301.1:0-201 GCF_000622305.1 Nannospalax galili
CTGACCCAGCATTCTGCAATTCATGCAAGGAGCCCAATGATGCAGCTTTTGTTGAGTCCGTTCCTCATAGTGGCCTGGGCTTTTAGTGATGATGTCTTTGAGTCATCCATGCTCTAGTAAGGAACCACTTACCCATTCTCCTATAAGTGCCCTCAGTGATATCTCTGGTTCACTGAGCTAGAATTATGTGGAATCCTTTCT
>NW_008362302.1:0-201 GCF_000622305.1 Nannospalax galili
TGAGTGAAAGGTTTAGGGTAGGGTTACTTTTAGGGTTAGGGTTAGGGTTCAGTATATGGTTAGGTTTAGGGTTGAGAATAGAGTTAGGGGTAGGGATAGGCTTGTTTATAGTGTTAGGTTAAGATTACTTCTATGGTAATATCTAGGGTTATGGTAAAGGAGAGTGTTAGGGTCAGGGACAGGTTTAGGGATAGTGTTAGG
>NW_008362303.1:0-201 GCF_000622305.1 Nannospalax galili
GAGAGATGGCTCAGCAGTTAGGAGCACTGACTGCTCTTGCAGAGGACAGAGAGTCGGTTCTCAGCACCCACATGGCGGCTAAGAACTGTCCTAACTCCAGTTTCAGGAGATTTGATGCCCTCTGACCTCCGTGAACATTACATGACATGGCTGCACTTATTCATCTCATCAAAAGGTTATTAGTACAATATTTACAGAGGA
>NW_008362304.1:0-201 GCF_000622305.1 Nannospalax galili
CAAGAAGGTAAATGGAAATAAAGAGCCTGCAAGAGAGGGATTATGGAAACATGTTATTAAAGCAGAAATGGGAAAAATGGGAGTATTCAACTGAAAAGGGAGGAGGGAAGGATGTACAAAGAACCATGGGAATAAAGAGGAAGAAAGAACGCAAGATAGATGGAATAAAAGGAGATAGGTATTACCAAGGGGAAAATTGGT
>NW_008362305.1:0-201 GCF_000622305.1 Nannospalax galili
TGCTATAATAACTTATGGGTGTAAACACAAATGCTTGTTCGGTGCTTTAGCAGGTGCATCATTTCCATCTAACAAAGCAATTGTGGCGACTTCCCACTGGGGCCTGCATTATCCCCTGCTACAAGGGGGTTGGCTTGCTGTACAGTATGAGATGTATGTACTACCCCTAGGAGCGGGCATTACACATGGTCCATCATTGAG
>NW_008362306.1:0-201 GCF_000622305.1 Nannospalax galili
CCTGTGGCAGAGCAGGCAGAAGAGTGCAGCATTCATGATTTTCTCTTTGACGGACACTATCTGAACTCCTAGCCTGTGGGGTGGTGCCACCCACATTTACGGTAGGTTTTCTCCCTTGTAATCCCTTCTGGAAATACTGTCACAGACACTTAGAGCTGTGCTCTACTACTCATCAGCTAATCTCCTCTCAGCCCAATAAAG
>NW_008362307.1:0-201 GCF_000622305.1 Nannospalax galili
GGAATCTAGAATCTTTGATTCAAATACTGACTCTAACATTTGCAGAATGGGATCTTTGACAAATTACCTTGTCTGAAGCTTTGTTCTCCAGTGTAAAATGAATGTGGCATTTTAGTATTTAACTCCAAAAGTCCTGATAGGAATTACAATAAAGATGCAAGTTCTTATCTTTAGAATCATTATGTCATTTATTTTTTGCAG
>NW_008362308.1:0-201 GCF_000622305.1 Nannospalax galili
TTGTATCTTTACCTGGCTTTGGTATTAGAGTGATGCTGGCTTCATAGGAGGGATTGGAAAGTTCTCTCTCCATTTCTATCTCTTTGTATAACGTAAGTAGTATTGGCTGTAGATCCTCTTTAAATGTCTGGTAGAATTCTGTAAATCCACCTGGTCCTGGGCTTTTGTTAGTCGGGAGCTTTTGTATTACTGTTTCAATTT
>NW_008362309.1:0-201 GCF_000622305.1 Nannospalax galili
TCTGCTGCTCTGACTGGGGACATCTTGCCACACACTGGGTGTCAAGCCTATTGGGATGAAATCTTCACGAGGTGTCTGTATCCGCCAGTCTGCATTCAAGCACCTACATCTGTATCTTGTTCATAGTTTTTAAAATTGATTATTAGTATCAGTAATAAAGAGAGATAGAGAGGCTGGAGAGATGGCACAGTGGTTAAAAGC
>NW_008362310.1:0-201 GCF_000622305.1 Nannospalax galili
TTTCTACAAAGTATCACCTCATCACATGTATCACTTCCTTAAAATACTGATGATTGAAATAAAAAGGAAAACAGAAAAAAAGCAAAAAAAGTGTCTCTTTTGTCATTAGTGTTCAAAGAAGGTCATTGACGTAGGGAGGAATAAAATGCTCTGTGTTCTATTATGTTGCATTGATAACCCTGTCAAAGGGTTGAAAGAACT
>NW_008362311.1:0-201 GCF_000622305.1 Nannospalax galili
TTAGTTTGGGTGCAAAGTATCAGGAACAGTGGAGGAATCTGGGCCAAGAGGGTAATACAGAGTTCTGGGTGCCCAGAGAAATGGGCCTGTACCCAGGCCTAGGAGGAGAACAGGACATGTGAGCTGGGAGATTGAATCCAGTTCCCATCCTATCCTCTTCTGACTTGGGCCTCTGTGGGAACTCCTGAACAGCTGAATTAA
>NW_008362312.1:0-201 GCF_000622305.1 Nannospalax galili
GGGTCAACACAGAGGAATCATTTCCCCCATGCTTCCAAGCGAAGTCAACCATGGTCTAGAAAGACCTTTGACTTATTTTCACATAGGAGAACTGGTAAAAGAAAGAATCTAGTGGCTCCTCCCAAACCCATGTGACCCCTGAGGAACAGACCCTTAAATGACATTAAGAGTAAAAAGAAATTGATTTATCTGGGCCAATTG
>NW_008362313.1:0-201 GCF_000622305.1 Nannospalax galili
TTTTTAATGTTTACTTGCCATATCCATTTCTTTAAATGCCCCATCTTTTTTCATTCCATTATTAATTCACTACTACCACTGCCACCACTAGCAAGCACATTCAGTCGATGCTTAGATGCTTAGTAAGACCCATGTAATTTGCTCTACACGTAACAACTTTATCCAATGAACCAACGTCTTATCTTCTATTACTCTCTCTTT
>NW_008362314.1:0-201 GCF_000622305.1 Nannospalax galili
GCAAAAGAAACAATTAAAAAACTGAGGCGAAAACCCACCAAATGGGAAAAATCTTCACCAATGACACATCTGAGAGGGTCAACATTCAGAATATATAAAGAACTCAAAGAATCGAGAAACCAAATGACCCAACTGAAAGATGGGCTAAATATCTAAACAGAGAGTTCTCAAGGGAAGAAATAAAGATGGCTAAGAAATATC
>NW_008362315.1:0-201 GCF_000622305.1 Nannospalax galili
AATGCCCCACAGATATGGTCACAGGCCAGTCCAGTGGAGGCAATTCTCCAATTGAGGAGGCTCCCTCAACCAAGGTGTGTCAACTTCATAAAAAAACTATCTAGCACAGAGTCTCTATCTATATCTATATCTATCTATACAAATAGATATAGTTTTGGTCTTTATAAGTCAGGGCCTCCTTGTAGCCCCAGCTGGCCTGAC
>NW_008362316.1:0-201 GCF_000622305.1 Nannospalax galili
TCCAGGGGATCTGATGCCTTCTTCTGACCTCCACGGGCATTGCACACAACACGGATGCAACTTCACACATGCAGACAATATATTCATGCACATAAAAATAAAAAAATAAAAGTTTGGAGTGTTTAATAGGATTGCTTTATATATCCACATACCATGTGTGTGTTGATGTAAATATTAGTTGATATAAATTCACAGGAAATT